>NC_056463.1:21229440-21529440 GCF_008729295.1 Plectropomus leopardus
ATGGTGCAGGCCTCAGGCTGCAGAGCTGGGTGAATGGTGCAGGCCTCAGGCTGCAGAGCTGGGTGAATGGTGCAGGCCTCAGGCTGCAGAGCTGGGTGAATGGTGCAGGCCTCAGGCTGCAGAGCTGGGTGGATGGTTCAGGCCACAGGCTGCAGAGCTGGGAGGATGGCGCAGGCCTCAGGCTGCAGAGGTTAGCAGCAGGTGCAGGCCAGAGCATACAAGGCAGATCGGTCTTCCAAAGCAGACGAAATAAACAGTCCACAGGCCTTCAAAGTTGGCCATTCATTTGCACAAATGCCTTTGGTAAGAGGGTTTAAAAGAAGGACAAATAAAAAGGAAAAAAACATGTACTAAAACATTAAAACAGACAGACACCTTAAAGAGACAATGGACTTGCTGCCATCTTGGATAGGGGAGGGGACTGTTTAATTACATGACATGTCCCATAGTATTGGTGTTTTCGGCTGATTTTTTGAAATTCTATATTATGGTGTTTTTGGACGTTTTTGCAACATTCTATGTCATGGTGTGTCTCAGCGTGCTATTTTATGGGGTTTTCAGCTGTTTTTGGGACATGTCATATTTTGACATTTTCCGCCATGCTATATTATTGCATTTTTTCAACTATGGTATTTTTGGCCTTCAATACACCATACTATGATGTGTCTCTACAAGCTATACTATGTAATTTTCAGACATTTTTTCAACAAACTGTATTATGACATTTTTTTCTTCTTTTTCGACATGCTATACTATGACATCTCTACAAGCTATAATATGCGGTTTTCAGCCGTCTTTTTTAGAGAGTTTTGATATTGTCAAGGAGCCACAGCTCTCCTCATGCAGAGTCTGTGTCTCCCCCTCACTCAGACACTCTAAATAATGGAATGCCACATCAGACCTGCGAGTGAGTGGCCTATTAGAGAGGTAAGGTTTCTCAGCCGTTTTCTGAGTGATGGATACCCAACAGTGTTTACTTGACGGTTGACCAAACCAGGAGATAAACCTCCTACCATTCGGGCAGAGGGAGCATTTCCAGTCCCTCCCCTCTTGGGGGAGCCTGGGTGGCTCTGGGAGCATCTCTGGTACTATCCTCCCTTGTTTTTTTGTGAGTTTTTAATTCTCTCGTGGTCAAAACCAGGCAGCAAACAGAAACCTGAGTCTTTTTTGTCTTGTTTGGTGTTTTTAGCCACTCATCAGATTCTCAGAAGGATGAAATGAGAACACCCAAGGATGGTTGAAAAAGGTTAAAACTGCTCGAGGCAGGCTTTATTCAAAGATAAAAATGTAACAAGTGTAAATCAAAAGCAACAGTTATCTCACTCCCTTGTACAAGAGCCCCAAATACCATCTAACACAAGGTTTAGGCAAGATAAAGCACAAGCACAAAAAGCCCCAAAAAGCCCCAAACAATAGTCTGCTGTTCCTCTTTATCTGGAGGTCCATCGCTTCATCAGTCCCCCCACTGTCTTTCCTCATTGGCTGGCCTTGGGGTGGCGTGTTCTAGTACAAGCTTCCGCCTGCTGCTTTGGGTGTCATGTTTGGGTAGAAACTTCTTCCTCCTGCTTGAGGTGTCATGTTTGGGTAGAAGCTTCCTTCTCTTGCTGTTGCGGAGTTTTCAAATGTTAGTATGTATTTTTATGATTATGCCTCCTCCATAGTTAGTTCAAGACTCTATGTCTACCTCAAGTAAATACCTACCTATACATATGGTGAAGTCTTAGTGCCTGAAAGTTATGTTTGAACATGGATAGCTGAGCTGTATACCATTACAGTATAGTATTTCGTCCAAAATCCTGAAAAACGTCATAGTATAGTATTTCGTCAAAAATGCCAAAGAATGTCTCAAAAACATCATAGTATAGTATTTTGTCAAAATTGACCAAAAAATGTCATAGTATAGTATGTCATCGAAAATGATCTCAAAATGTCATTGTTTATTATGTTGTTTAAAATGACCCAAAATGGCCCCAAATCCTCATAGTATATAGTATGTCGTCAAAAATGGTCTGAAAATGTCATAGTATAGTATGTCGTTAAAAATGACCTCAAAATGTCATTGTATAGTATGTCATCAAAAATGACCTCAAAATGTCATTGTATAGTATGTCATCAAAAATTACCCAAAATTGGCCAAAAAACATCATAATATAGTAAGCCCTCAAAAATGACCTCAAAATGTCATCGTATATTATGTCTGGTACCTTGCCTCTGGTGACAGAAGTCGTTAGGTATAAAGGTATTCCTGAAGTGCAACGTATGTCTGTTTTGTGTGATGTTGAAGCTGTTAACTTGAAATTCATTTTTTCTTCTTCTGCCCTTTGAGTACTGATTTGAGAAAGCACTTGTCTGAAAAAGTCCAGGCCAAAGACCCTGACTTATTTTGGCTGGCTAAGTGTGATATTTTGAGTTGGCTCAAAGGCCGAGATTTATGCTTTAGCCAGATTAACTGAAATTGCATGGACATTGCACCAGTATTTATTTATTTATTCTTTTTTTTGATGACATACTATACTATGACATTTTTGGGACAATTTTGACGAAATACTATACTATGACGTTTTTTCAGGATTTTGGATGACATACTATACTGTGATGGTTTTTCATAATTTTTGAAGACAAACTACACTATGACGTTTTTTTAATGATTTTGGGCAACAGACTATACTATAATGTTTTCTCACAATTTTGGACGATATACTATACTATGACATTTTTTCATGATTATGGACGACATACTATACTATTATGTTTATTCATGATATTGGACAACATACTATAGAATGACGTTTTTTCATGATATTGGACAATATACTACATACCATGACTTTTTTCACAATGTTAGTCGACATACCATACTGCATGACATACTATACTATGAAATTTTATCTTGATTTTATACTATGACACATTGAACACATTTTACACATTATACTATGACATTTTTTCATGACTTTTGACAACATACTATACTATTTTTTTTCATGATTTTTGATGACATACTATAGCATAACCTTTTTTTACCATTTGTAACGAAATACTTTACTATGACAGTTTTTCATGAGTTTTGAGGACAAACTATACTATGATGTTTTTTCATTATTTTTGAGGACATACTATACTATGATGTCTTGTCATGATTTTTGACGATTCATTATATTAAGACGTTTTTTTAATGGTTTTTGATGACATACCACACTTTGACATTTCTTTCTTTTGACATTATTTGTCGACATACGGTACTATGGTGTTTTTCCTCATAACAACATACAAATGACAATTTACAATATTATGTAGTTTTTCACCGTCTTTGACAACATACTGTACTATGATGTTTTATCTAGATTTCTCATGACAAACAATACTATGACATTTTTTCGCTGTTTTTGGTGACATACTACACTATGGCATTTTTTCATGATTTTTGCCTAAATACTATATTGCGATGTTTTTTTCGGGATGTTTCACGTTGTACAATATCACTGTTTTTGAGGACATAGAATGCTATGACCTTTCCTTGTGATCAATATTCTCTGCTATAACGTCTTTTCGTGATTGTTGACGCCATACTACACTATGTAGTCTTTTCGCTATTTTTGATGACAAACAATGCTTTGTTTTCTCGCGATCTTTGACGATATACAGTGCTACGACATTTTCATGTTTTGACAACAAAACATTTTGCATATCTTTATCTTTCAATATCTTTGTTGACATATTCTACTTTTAAGTTGTTTTTTCATAGTTTTGGTTGATGTACTATACCTTAACAAGTTTTTGACCACATACTATATAATGAAGTTTTTGTTTTTTTTGTTTTGTTTTTTATGTCATACTATATTATGACGTTTTTTGAACAATTTCTCGCAACATACTTTACTTTGATGTTTTTTTTCACGGCCTTTGTCAGAATATTATAATATGGCAGGTTTCTTTTGCAATTACTGTCAACATACTATACTATGACATTTTTTCAATGATTTTTGATGACATACTGTACCATGATGTTTTTTGAACTATTTTTGACGACATACAATACTATGACTTTTTTAGTATTAATCAGAGGATAAAATACTAAAACGGCTAAACTAAAAGGCATGTCAATAGTTTTGGATAGTCACAGGCACAGTATTGTGTCCTACAACAAAGTGTCAGGTTTTATGTGACCTCTGGGCTAATTCAATTAAATATCTATAGGAGCACAGTCTTGTATGCCAACTGTTGTTTTCTTTGTTTTGCACAATCTCATGTCCTGTTTTCATTGTTTGGATGTGCATTCTTTTGTATACCTTATTCCCTCACAAAAGCAACATCCTGTGTGTCCTGTAGAGGTGCAGGCAAGCAAGACACTGAACCTTTGACCTTCAGTTATTGCATCAAATCAGTCAGTGCTGTTAAGTTTTTAGAGCCAAAATGCATCAACCCTCAAACTTTAGGGAGCCAGAGCGATATTCCAAGATGCATCATCCCTCCAAGTTAAGTCACAACTGTGTGAGAGATTGAGTTTGGCCTTTTACTACTAGATATGCTGCACTCTGATAAACTAGCCATACTGCATAGCATGTGAAATGCCGTAGACTGAAGTCTCACCCTCTCCCAAAATCCAGCTGCCACACGTATTCTCAAGCATTGCTGACAATTATTTCTCATGGAGATACTGCATTTTACAGATACACAGACCAGGCACCAGCACCACAAAGACAGGAGCAACATGTAAAATATTTTGGTGTGTACATTCCCTTTACCAGCTGTTTACTACTATGATATTCTCCAATGGCCGTTTCTGCTTCCCAGCACCATGTCACGCAACTCCATGGCTCTGTTTGTCTTTAGCATAGCCCAAGTGCATTCACATGCATACTCACACAAGCCTGTACACTGGCAGACACATACTCCCCACCCCCACCCCACTCACGCGCACACACACACACACCCACACCCACACACACAAGTCCTTTATAGAAGCACTCCTTTTAGTTATGTAACAAGGATTAGGTTCTACTATTTCCTGGCCCTGACAGTCAAAACTACATGAGCTATTTTTAACCCTGCACCCCATAATGGCCCCCCATATTATATCAACAGACGCTTACCGCGATCATGACTATATTAACGGTCATTGCTGCTCATGTGGACATGTCCTGGAAGCTTAAAAATGTGCTGCTGTAGACAGTGTCACAGCGAAATGTATTTTAACTACCTAAAAATATCAATATTTGTGTAAGTGTATGCTATGTTTGAATATTTGCTACATTTTAACCTTAAACAGTAGCTGATGGATGCTGATGTTTATGGCTCAGCAACTCAGTATTCTGCTGAGTAAAATTACTTTTGGCTTCAAGATAATGGCTTCAATTACCCATTTAAAAAGACTGTCTGACAGCAAGGTAAAGCGGTGAAAATATTTCAAATAGAGCGTACACTTTGGTGGGCCTATTAAAGCTGCTTCTGCTCAGCGCTGTTTGATGTCACGTATGCAAAGCGAGGATTATTTGTTCTTAAGTTGTTGTAAATAAACATTGTGATTTGGTCTATAATTTATTTGTGACATCATAACTTTATGGAAGTCCTGACAGCTTGTTTAAAGGTTTAGTTTCTGGATAGGGACTGTCAGCATTCTTCCATCTTGGTACTCTCGCAGTATTTATATATCACTTAAATCTGCTTTTTTTCCCCTTTTTTTAAAAAATAATGAAATCTTACTGTTTAGGATATAAGTTCTTTAATTTGGGAAGCGAGTGCACTGTTGCCAAATGAACGAAAGCAAAGCTGGATGTTTGGTGGATGGATATCGAAAACAAAACACTTAAATAAAAGGGAAAAAAATATGCCTTCAGCAGGTTCCAACTGGGGTTTTGAACACTGACAGCTAATTACAGTCGTTTAAAACGTGTGACACAGAAGACACATTAAGTACAGAAAACCGGTTAGATACACCAGACTCAGACTGGGACAAAGTGTATGGGTCCTGTGAGCCAAGGGTTTTGTGTGACCTACTACGTACACACACTCACACACAGGATAGTCCCATGCTTTGAGTTTGTTTGAAATAGTTGCTGTCACATTCCACAAGCTAATTCCTCGGGGGTTCAGGTCATTACAACTGGAAACCAGAGGAAGCACTAATTCTGTTACAGTGGTTTCACACACACACACACACACACACACACACACACACACACACACACACACGCACACATACACAAACACACACAAAGTGCATTTTCTGTAGAAGTCAGACTCACACAGGGAGGACGTTTTCCTTGCAGACTGGCAATAAATACTGTACTTGCACGCGCACGCACGCACGCACACACACACACACACACACACACACACACACACACACACAAACAGGGCAGTTCCGCTTCAGGGCATTTAATTGCAGGCTTGTGTCCAGCCAGGACACAATGTCCCTGGGTCATTTCTCCACAGGCATCTGAGGGGGCACTACCACACCGTCAGGACCAATCACCTGTGAGCGAAACTCTGCTGCTCAAATGCACCTGCATACACATGTTTATGCATCACACGTATGTGCCCTGTGCTGTGGAGCACTTGTACCCACTGTCACGCACACATGTACACACACACACATCCATACATACGGAGTCACAGATGCACTGAAAAGGGATTTAGTAGTGGTGGAAAAATGGCAATTAAAAAGGCTGTGTTGTCATGGTAATGTCAGAAAAAGTCTGAGGGTCTACAGTTTTCCAACAGTTTAGGTTTTCCTCTCTGGGTCCCATGTGCGTGGGATAATTCAGGCCTCTGGGCAGCTTTTGGCTCAATACCAGAATTGTTCTTTTTAAAATCTCCCTCAAATTTTCTGCACCACTTTTTCTGTGACTTCACCTGCCTTGTTTACAATTCTATTTATTGAGGTAATATAATATTTTACCAATTTAAACATCTGAAGAGAACAGAAGAGGTGCTCACTTATCAAAGGCCTATTTGAATTTATACTGCTTAGTAAAAAGCAGGTCTATAAAAATATTATGAATCAAGTTCTGTTTAATGACTATGAGGTATACATGTTTTTTTTTTTCAATTAAGAGTGTTTTACTTTGGGTCAAGATAAACCCTGTGTGTTTCTGTATGAATGAGACTATAATGACTGATAAAGATAAATACAGCTGCACACAATTGAAAATTGTTGCGTGCACTAGGCTGCTGTTTTTCTTTGTTCATTTTATAATCAAAGGTCTACATGTTACCCTGGGTCTCATGATCCCTATAATGTAAAACTGCTTTGTTGTTTCAAATCAAGGGAGCACAAATTATTGGATGAATTTTTATTGAAACAAGGTTTCACCCCATAGCAGAGGAATTGTTATTTTTTACCCCTCAGACAGACTGCTGCATAATGTTGATAATACATAATGGAAAATAAGCAGAAATTAGTCTTCTATATTTGGTCACTGCAGTGTAAATTGACTGTGACTAAGTATCAGCATCACTGATTATCATACGCCAGACTAACTGCTATCATTAAGCAATCAATTTCCAAATTAGCTGCTTCAACACAAGTCATAAAGATATACAGACTCAGAGGCACGTAAAACAAAACTGAAATAATATTTCTGTTCATAATCCATGCTGGATTAATCTAAATCAGTAAGTGCATTTGTGTTTTCAATTTAACAAGCTGAAGACTAAAAGTATAAAATGATGTTACTAATTCAACCAGCGGGTTCACACAAGAGATTATATTATCAGGACAGGAGTTCTCAAAGCGAAAGGTCACCAAAAAAATTTAAAATACATATTTTTTCCTCATACTTGCAGTGTTAATTATGAATCTAGATTTGTTGAAAGTTGGCGATATCGACCATAAAGATGTCTGCCTTCTCTCTAGATGGCACTTAGCTTAAGGTGCTCAAAGTGCCAAATAATAATGCTAATCATTATTATTATTACTATTATAATAAATGTCTCTTTCCAGAAGTCATGACGAGGTTACTCAAGATAATCCACAGACCAAAGAAGGAAGAGTGCATCTACTCAACATTTTGGGGTGAACTGCCCCTTTAAGTTACAAGCTTACTGTTTTGACTGAGCAGTGGAAAAAGAAAGTGACAACAGATGCAGTAAACATAATAAAGACCCTAGGCAAAAAATAAGCCAGAAGCTGATAAACAGTTGCACACTGGTGGTGAAAAAGTGTTCTTTATATAAACTAGCGGGCCAATGAATAAATAAAGAACAGCTGGGAGACAGGTGATTGGTCAGGTGACTTCCAGTTGCAGAAAACTGATGGTGACCACTGAAAAACTAAAAACAACCACTGGAAATGCATTCATTGTATCCTTTATTCACCCTTGGTATGTGGTTATAAAGTTAATTTAAGCATGCTGTGTGTAGGATTTAGGCGAATATATTGGCAGAAATGTAATATTATATCCATAACTATGTTTTCTTCATTGTATATTCGCCTGAAAATAGGAATAGTTGTGTTTTTAATAACTTGGAATGAGTTGTTTGTATCTATGTACAGAGCTGATCCTCTTCCACGGGGTCTCCTATGTTTCTACAGTAGCCTAAAGGGAAGAAATCACACACACAAGCCATTACAATTGTTGTGTTTTTGTGTTGGCCGTAGTTATCCTACTAGACACTTGGCACACAGGAGAAGTTTAAATTCTACAACCTTACTGCTACATGTCAACAAAATCCTACACACTGGACGTTTAATAAAGTATTTGTGTTTGTTTGCACATATAACTTGATTTTGTGTTATGTATTCTGCATGTTACAAATTAAAGATCACAATGCATTCTGGGTAGCATGTGCTCTCGAGTGTCCATCACTCACTAACTGTATGATCTCTCAGGATGACGTTAACTTTGTGTTCAGTGTGATTGATTAGTTTTAGAATGTTTTGATCAGCAGGTTCTGCACAATATAAGACAGCTTGGACAAATTTGGTCTGTATGTCTGCCCACATTTAGCAGCAGGTGTGTGGACAAATTTAGACAGGTGAGGCAAGACTGATAATGCTCACACTCACACACACACACACACACACACACAAAACTACACGTGCATGTTGTGAGCAGGTAACTTGAACACAAACACACATTACCACCCACACACACACTCAGTCAGACACAAACATCCACACACACGGTGTCTATCTTTAGCTGTATAAATAGGCTCTTAATTAATGTTTAGATGTTGGAGTCATGAGGTGGAAACATGAACATTTAAACTGCTATTAATTTCTCATCAGTGGCTGAGAGACAGATAGAGGGAGCGGAGATGGAAAGAGAAAGAAAGAGAGAGAGACCGGTGGAGCATGAGAGATGGATGATACCCAATCAGTGTTCATAATGGGGGGCCGACTGCTAACGGGGAGGTACAGCAGTCATCAACTACTCAGATGGTCGGCGGTTTGACCCATGGCCCCTGCAGCCTACATGCTGAAGTGTCCTTGGGCAAAGCACAAAACCCTAAATTCAGTATGTGTGTGCATGTCTGCTGCTCCTGATGAGCAGGTGTCTCATTGTATTGTAGCCTCTGCCACTAGTGTATGAAGGAGAGTGTGTGAAGTCCAGAGGTGGGACCAAGTAGGTCTGATCACTGAAGTCCCAAGTCAAGACAAAAAGTCTTGAGTCAAGTCCCAATTAAGGCCGACAAGTCCCAAGTCCTAAACTTTGAGTTTAGAGTCCTAAATAAATGAACTCTGACAAATTTAGTGCCATGTTAACAACAGAGTAATACTATTTTTTTAATTTTCCAAAAAGCATCAATTTTTCTTCAAATTTGTTGTTATTTGTCTTTCATTTTAACATTTTGCATCCTGCAATTCTTTTCTTGTTGACCACCTGTAGTTTTTGGAAGCAAACAAACTTACATTGGTCTGATTTTTGTTTCAAGTATCGCTCAGTAACTTTAGCTCTTCATGGTTCTCTCCTGCCACTTGATTGGATGCTGTCAGATTAGTTCAAATAAACAGAATCATTAGGGGAATTAATTATTACTAATAATAATAATAATCATTGTCATCTTGCTAGGAATGAATAGCATTCAGCCTTAGTTTTTTAGGGAAAAGATGGGATATGAATTGATTCATGGCACACTTTTTAAACAACATATCAAGTATTGTCAAGCCAAAAGACTCCAATCCCCTATGTCCAGCACTGTACTGACACAAAGTCCATAAACAAGCTATAGCCTGTGTCCGTCCATCCATATCAGACATCTTCCAAACATTACTGTGCTTTTGGTTACCAACCTAGAGGGCGGGACCCCTCCAAAAGGTTCCAAGATTAATTTATGGGGATATAACAAAAAATAATGGAGCAGGGAGGGAGACAAAAAAGTTCTGCAATTACACAAATTAGTACTTTTCACATTATCTGTCTGGATAGTTTTACCTTTTCTGCCCCTTAACAATTACATGAAACAAGTTCTGAAAGTGAAATTATTTTATCAGTACTAGAATCAGGTTTTTGCAAAGTAGGTTTTCACT
The DNA here is from genome assembly GCF_008729295.1 of Plectropomus leopardus. NCBI lineage: Eukaryota > Metazoa > Chordata > Actinopteri > Perciformes > Serranidae > Plectropomus > Plectropomus leopardus. The sequence goes on from NC_056463.1 coordinate 21,239,915, forward strand.
TACAAGGAATTTGTATATGTGCAAGTGAAAATATGAATAAAAAGCAAGCACTGCAAAGTCAACACATAAAAACAGACAACAGAAGAGAAAGGTTTTCATTAAAATATTTTAAAAAATACCACGAAAATAATAATATTTCTGTTTTCAAAATAAAGATCTGTACAGTTTTGAGCAAGGATGTGTATGGTGGAGCTGTTCACTCCTTAAGCAACATATGCAGCTTATGATAAGGGTCAAGTAGATATTGAGTTATTATAAGTCATAAATGCCAAAAAGACATAAAGAAACAAAATAAATTTGCATAAAATAGAACTAAAGTAAAGTACAGGTAGTAGGGTACAATAATACATATATTTTCTTAGGAGACCGGGGTCATTTGGAGCCATCAAACAGATCTTGTTGTTTTTCCAATCTAGAATACTAATACAGTATGGATCAGTGAATGGTACAGACGTCTCTCTGTTCAGTTTAAAGCTAGACTGGTTGAACTGCTGCAACTCTGTTCAAAGATAGTGGGTGATGCGCTTGAGTCAAGTTTTCAAATTGCATATACTAAAAGACTGTTGTCACTGGCACGTAATACTATGTCAAATCCCTCTCACACGTTATTTAAAGAATATCAGCTATTGCCATCACACAGGAGATTGACTGAACAGGTGGAGAAATTTGTTTGTTCCTCAGTCTGTCAATCTATTAAATCAGAGTTAACTATTGTCCAGGTTATATTAAGAAGGAAGCTGAATAATTAACCATCAGTGCATTATGGAGAAGGGGTGGAATGAAATAAGTCTGCACTTCCTCCAACTCCCTTTCAGATATGAAAATCAAATCACTAAATGTTAAGCTTTTTTAAATATATATATATATATATATATATATATATATATACACACACATTTCTATTCTTTTCATTTTTTTTTTTGTATATTCAAATTTTATGTCTGCTTGTAAATGTATAACTTTTTCTTTTTCACATCTTTTTCCATGTTTACATATTCGTAATAAAAAATATTCATTCATTCCTTCATTCAGAGTATGGCCTCCTTGTAGCCTCTGAGCCAAACACTGAATCTAATAGATAATGAGTCATATGTTGCACTGCATCGACTTTTCATAATGTCTGGTGAGCGTTTATTGTAGATTGATTTTTGTTGTCTAGTTAAATGTTGTTTACATTTTTAATGTCCTGGGATGCAAGAAAAATGTCTGAATTATCTCTGACAATAAAGTGAAATCTAATCTAATGTAAGTAGCATACCTCAAATACGAACTGAAGTGCAGTACTTGAGTAGATATACTTAGCTACTTTGCATCACTGCTCACTTACATCACTATGATGCAGAAGGTGAAACATCAACAATGTTTTGATTACAGTTGCAACACAGCAGCAGATCCACCAAGGCCTCTGTAAAATACTGACAACAGTAAACGGTGTGTGGACGACATGGACAGGCTGTAGATTTAATAGCCAAATGATCACTTGAATGCTGCTTACTTAGCCTACTTTTAAAGAACAAACAGTAAAGCGACAATAAATGTAAATGGGGACTTCATAAACTGTAAATGGCCTCCCTCTCGGTTTGGGAGCCACCTCCCTGTGTCCTGCACCTCCACCCCTCCCTCCTCTCTCCACCCCTCTCGGTGTTATCCCACCGCTCTACCGGTGCGCTCAAAAGCGAGAGCGCAGACGGAGCAGAGAGGATGCTGGAGAGCTAAAAAAAAAAAAAAAAAAGAGGAAGAAGAAGAGAGGAGCAGGAAAAAGACCAGGGAAAAATCTCTGCGGTGGTATGTGGATGCAATAAAAGCACCCCGTGATCGCAGCATCAGCGTCCGATCAGCGATAGAAGTAGAGAAGAGCAGCGAAAAGAAAACGGAGCGCCAGTTCGTCCCCCCGCTTCAGCCCCGCAGGGAGGAGACACGCAGAGGAGGAAAGATTCCCCTAAACGCAGTGAGAGCGTCGGATGAGGAGAAGAGGAGAGCGGAGGGCATCGGATAGGCAACAACAAGGAGTAAGTACACACAGAGAAGAAAGTTGCTCTCAAGCTTGTGGTGCAGTTTGTGAACAAGTTTCAGGACATCACTGCTGCTCACACTTCAGATTGACTGCATTGTTTTTCCATGTCTGTAACCCTTTGAAACCTGAGCAAATTATCATGATTTTTTTTTCAAAAACATGGGAAGAAGGCAAGAAAAATAATCTGAAAATTAGTTTTAAAAAAATACATGACCTGGGAAAACTGCTTTGGAAATTATTATAATTCTCTAACATAAATTTTAAATATGTAATTATGATAATATAAAATATATTAATTTACTTTTTTAAAATTATTTTCTAAATCTATCTATTTCTTGCAATTTGTGGAACATTTCTTGCTCATTTCCCTTTCCACGTCTTAAATCCCACCGATTTGCTCAAGTTTCACGTTTTAATACTTTCAAGCAGCACAGACAAACAGGTGTCCATCTACGTTTCAAAGGGTTAAGTTATATTTTCATAAAATGTATATTTTTAAAAAAAAAGCACATCTGTAAAAATCACATCATCTTAAAGCTTGTGCAACTTCAGTGCCGGCCCTAGACATTGGGGGGCCTTGAGCAGGATTTGGTATGGGGTCCCTCTCTCTGTATTGTTTTCACATTGCACTAAACCGACTTCCATATTGTACATATTAGTTTACGTGGTTATTTGTACATTATGTGTACTCAAAGACTCAAGTGAGACCTATTAGCAGCAATACTGTAATTAAATACTGCAGAACTACAGACTGCAGAAAAATTATGTATTTTTCTATTATGCTCTTACTGTATCTTTTTTTTTTAACCACAGAATCCTGGAAGTGTTTATTTTGTAAGGGACAGCAAATTATGTTACTAACTTAACCTGAATAAATAATCCATTTAGTCCATCTCTGAGCTAATTGTTTCGTCACTATTTGTTGGCAAAAACAACATGAAATGTCAGTTTTATTTTAGGAAATTACATTTTTATTTAGTTGTTGTCAGCAGCAAACCTTAGGTAGGGTCGGCTCTGTGTAAGTTGTTTCACTGAGGGGCATTTCGAAAATTTGAGGACTTTTTAAAAAAAATAAACAAGCTCTATTTCAGGGCACTCTGGCACCCTATTCATCCTTAAAATTGTGTTTTTCTTTACTTTCCGGATTAATAAGGAATTGTGATAAAGAAAATAAAAGTAGTAAAAAAAATAATAGTAGCTGTCAGTAATTAATATTGAATACAAAATGTACTTTATTGTATTTATGTTATATAGAGATATAGATATTTACAAAAGACCGAGCGACGCCACTGGTTCCACTTGCCTTACTTTTCCATCTGGTGAGAGCTGACAGTGTGTGTGTGTGTGTGTGTGTGTGTGTGTGAGTGAGTGAGTGTGAGTGAGTGAGTGAGTGAGTGAGTGTGAGAGAGAGAGAGAGAGAGAGAGAGAGAGAGAGAGAGAGAGAGAGAGAGAGAGAGAGAGAGAGAGAGCGCCTGATTGTCTTTGACTCGAGCAACTCGACTGCACGGCTGCACTGACTGCATGTTGGTTTTAAACCATTAAATATTTATTTAGCTAAAATATTTCAACTTGTCAGACAACCAAAATGGTCCTGAAGAACTCCTTAAAAACATCTGTTTCAGTTGTGACACTCTTAATATTATATATATCAGAAGCACTTTTGAAGCTCATCATATTTGTTACTTGATTATCGATTGTTGTGCAGAAGAGACTCTGAGGGAACACAAAAGGAGCCAGAGTCCTTCTAAGGTGACCCTGATGAAAGATTATTTCATTCGGGTCACCAGCACATACTGTTTATGCTTTGGTCAAACCTTCACGTGGAAGGTAATCAACCTGAGTGCTTTCAGCCTTTTTTCATTCTTATCCTAATACAATTTTGTACATTCAGTATAAAGACTGAGTCTTTCAAAGAAAAAGGCGTACAGTAAATCAGTGCTCGTTGTGATTAATGTCAGTTTGTGGAAACCATATAGCGTCACCTGCGACCTCTGTATAGCAACTGGAATATACTGTGGACTACAATGCACGTTTATTCGGGGGGCATATTATATGGTGTAGTTTTAAGGAGATATCCCACTTAAACGATAGAATTTAAATGTTTTCCAGTCCGATGTAGCATCACTTTTCATTCATTTTATTATTATTTTTGTGAATATTTCACTTCTCACGTCTCTTCCATTTGAGTGATTTTGAACAGATGCCTCCTCCTGTCCCTCCCATATCCTCCCCTTCTCTTAGCTGCTCTCTCTTCTCTCTCCTCCTCCATTCATCCCTCACACACACACACACACACACACACACACACACACACACGCATACATGAACACACACACATTCATACTCTCGGGTACACAATAGGCAGGGCCAGGACTATGAGGGTGTCCAGGGGTGTCACAGCCCCCCCCAACATCAGATGGCCCTAAAATCTGATGGCTTTATATTGCTATTTACTAATAATAAAAACAACAAGTAACTGAAGGTGAAATATTATCTAAGGCAGAACTAATATTTTCATAACGCATTTATTTGCCGAAGCACGTATAATTCATTAAAAGGTATATATCTGCAATCCTTTTGGTTGCTGTGGAGCTCCTGACACAATCTACTGCAGTTGAGCAGTGCACTTAACAAACCCAACGGTTCCAAATTTTCTGATCTATCAGAATGGTATGCCTCAGAGCTGATCAATTTCTTTTATCTATGCCAGCATGTTTTTCAGTTGCACAGTTGCACACTGCAAAACACTGAAGTCAAACTCATGTGCTATGCTGCTGGAAACTTGGTGAGGAGGAAGAAACAATCTGAAGTGTGGCTTCATTTCACAAAGAAAGACAACAACAGTGCTGCTTGTAATGTCTGTAAAGTAAAGATGGAAATAATTCACTATACTTATTTGTGATTTTAAGATTACTAGAAGATAGCACCACTATAAATATGCATCACCTCACTCCTTATCTCTCCTTTCCAAATATAAGTCTGATTTCAATTTAACAAGCTTTATTGGCAACGATGTGTATGTCCTGTTGCTTCACACTCACAGTCCATCATCAAACCACTGGGGGGGACTTTTACAGAAGGAGCAGACATAGAATAAACAGTATATTTACGGGACGAGAGGACGCTGGCGTTGTGTGTTCCGTGTTACAACAGTTTACTTTAGTATTTAAGTAAAATGTATTTTTTTTGCTTTTGTTACTATTACAACAAACTGTTTTTCAAGAGTGTACCACTATCTGGACAATAATACGGATTCTACCGACCTTGGTGGCTCTACCTACCTGCTGCCATTTCCCTCCAACTCCGGCGATTAGCAGGCTAACCTCCTGCTGTCAGTGCACCACTACTCGAGGAACCCGTCTCTGTCCATTGCTGTCAGTGTGAGGTATACACCTGGACAGCCTGTCTGTTGTTCCTGGTGCAGTTTGGCCTCACCGCCTGGCCCTGGGAAACACAGCTAGTTGCTAGCCAGTAGCCCCTCAGTCAATGTAACGGCTGGTAGCGAGCGCTAGCTGGTAGCTTAGCTGCTAACGAGACGGCCACAGTCCCGCCTGCTTCGCCGGACTCCTCGCACTCCCAGTTCCTTCGGTGTTCATCACGACCTACTCCTCCTGGCTCCGACTCCTCCTGATATGTTGCTGATGAACTTTTTGCGCCAGGTAGTTGCACCACGTCCTCGACTGCCGGCAAACAGCACGCGTACACTCTCCACGGGCATGATGTTGAGCTATTCCCGGACCCGACTGATGAAATTCAACAATTGTGCCGCTCCAATGTGCATCTCAGTCATCAAACGACTTGGGCTCCTTCTTCGAGCCCGCTACATTCACGATAGCTCTCTACGAAAGTTTGTTTATTCCCGGTTTGTTCACTGCATCCGGGTCAGCCCAGCCGCGCGCACCGTCGCATCTCTGTGACGTCACCAGAACGCTGTCGCCCTTCATACTTGTAGTCATGGAAACAGAGCATCTCCGCTACACACCGAGGGGGGGGGGGACCAAAACGTGGAGTTTATTTCAGTCTGCTTCATCAAATATCAAAATTGAATTGTTGAATGCAGACTATTTTACAAACAAATCCTGTCTCATACATGACCGTATCCTAGACAAGTCTTTGGCCCTAATGTGCCTCACAGAAACCTGGCATCAATCAGATGTTTTCTCCTTTCTAAATAAGACCTGTAATTCTGGCTATTATCTCCAGAGAGTCCGCAGCACAGGCCATGGTGGTGGTCTGTCTGTCATCTACCACAGTGACTTAAATTTGTCTCCCCTGCCACTGCCTGAACTGTCATCTTTTTAATGCCTGGCTTTTAAATGCAAGTCCCCTTTCCCTATGATGATGCTTCTTATCTACGGACCACCCAGATTAAACCCAAATTACATCTACCAAAATAATAATACTTGGAGATATGAACATCCATGTCAATACACCTTCTTGCCATTTGGCAGCTGAATTCATTAAACTGTTAGACTGTTTTAATCTCAGACAACATGTTGATGTGCCCACACACACACTAGGGGCCACACTCTGGATCTGGTCATAATTGACTCTGCCCCCCTCAGCAATCTCCTTGTGTACGACCTTGGTGTGTCTGACCACAAGGCCATCTCCATGGAGCTGCCATTCCCATCCCCCCACATCAAGCCAAAGCGCCAAATCTGCTTTCCAAATTTGAAAAACATCAACCCAGACACCATGATCCAACAACATTTTTTTAAATTCCAGTCTGGTTTCCACTCTGCCCACAACACAGACACAGCTCTGGTTAGGATCACAAATGACCTGCTGATGGCTCACCCCCATGGCATACTACTCAACCTGCTACATCACACCATCTGACTCACTGACACCACTCTCCAATGGTTTCACTCATACCTCACTAACAGAACAGAATATGTCTCAATGGGAGGTGCAAGGTCCCGGACACACACTGTCACCTGGGGGTCCCTCAAGGGTCGGTCCTCGGCCCCACCCTCTTCACGCTCTGCATGCTCCCCCTCAGCCATGTCATCAGTCAATATGGAATCTCATTCCACTGCTACGCTGATGACACACATTATACATGAAATGGGACACACATCCCCCTGCAGCTTCACCACCAACTTCATCATCATCACCATCTCTGTCCACAATCATTACCTGTCTGGAGGTGATAAAGGCATGGATGAAGCACAACTTTCTGCAACTTAACAGCTCCAAAACTGAAGTCATTTTAGTTGGTACCCCTCATCAGATCCAGTCATATCATTCTCTGGTCAGGACATTCCCCTCTCCTCCTCAGTCACCAACCTTGGTGTGAGATCTGACCCTCAGCTTACCTTTGAGGGTCATGTTAAACAGGTCTGCAAAAACTCCTTCTACCACATCAAAAATATTGCCAAACTTCATCCAACATTCACCCTTTCTGATGCTGAGAAGCTTGTCCATGCCTTTGTCTCCTCCAGACTGGATTACTGTAACACACTTCTCATCAGGATCCCCAGCAAGAGCCTCCTACAAAACAGCGCTGAGAGGATCCTGATTAGAGTGTGGAAATATGAGCACATCACACCCATCCTCCACTCACTTCACTGGCTTCCCACCTGTGTCAGAATTGAATTGAAGGTCTCCTCCTCACGTACTAGTGCATCCACGGCAATGCCCCCCCTTACCTGAAAGATCTGGTCACCCCACAAACCACGTCACGGTCCCTCCGCTCCACACACTCCAACCATCTCCGTCCCCCCGGGACTAAGCTACACACCGTGGTGGATCAGGCCTTTTGCTCTGCTGCCACTCGTCTGTGGACCATCTGAGGGCACCACAGTGTCGAGACTTTTAAAAAAGGACTCAAAACGTCCCTTTCTAGCAAAACATATGACCTCTAACTGACTTCTCGCTGGATGATCTTCTTGCTTTTATGCTCCTATTTATGACTTTTAAATATGCTTTTATTTTGATTGTTTTTTTTAACTGTTATTTTGGTTGTATTTTTATCTGTTTTTATGCCAATCATTTTATCATGTAGCACTTTGAGATTTGTTTCAAATGGAAAGTGCCTTAAAAATAAAATCTATCAATTATTATTATTATTATTATTATTATTAATATTAATATTAACACAAGATTCCCAAAGCAATTGAGAAACTCTCCAATCTCTCTCTCCTCCACTTTTTTTTTCTGTAAACAAGTAAAATCATCAACCCCTTTTCCCAATTACACTCTTTCACCAGACAGATCAACAAGCTGTCTTCCTTATTCACTCTTGCTCCCTTATGTTCTTCAAACCACATCCATCCACTTACATTAAAGAAGCACAAAACTCCCATGACCTTCTTTCCTCTTGCCTTAAGCATACCTTTTATTCTCAACTACTTGCTGTATCTTATAAAAGCACAAACACATTACACACCCAAGTGTTGCAGCATGAACGGGAGAAAATGCCTGAGGACTAAATGCTGGTCCCTGATTCATGCTTTCATCAGTGTGAGGATTTAAAGGCCATTTCAAGGCTTTGTCTGTGATTTATTTATAAGGGTTTCTAAAATTAAAAGCTAAAAGTGTTTCACTGGAGTAAGACAGCAGAGACAGGGAGGGGAAGAAAACCTCTCAATGCCATTTTCTCATTTTCTCATCTGACAGTGGCAGCTCCAGACTTATTGGACCCTAAATCCGCCACTCACAACAACAAGCCCCGCCTCTCCTTCTCCACAAAGCCAATCACACTGACTCCCCGAGAGGAGAGTGAGGTGAGAGAAAACAGAGAGAAGTCCAGATTTAAAAGTAATTTTTTTAAATTTAATTTTTCACAAGGTTGTCCCACATTGGGAGAAAAATGTCCTTTTGGTATTATTATTGGTAATTTCAGGAGACCTTCTGTATGTATGTGGGTTCATTGCTGAGTTCAAGTGTTGTGCGTAGGTGGTTGCCACAGTGATGAAATGGAAGACGGTGTCGGCCATCTTTCTTTTGGTGGTTCTGTACCTGGTGATTGGAGCAGCCGTCTTTAGAGCCCTGGAGCAGCCTCACGAGAGGTAAGCTGGTTAAATATATCACTACCCGTCTGTCTGCCTCACTACCAGGAAGGCCAACCACCCACCCATTTATTCTCTTTTCATCCATTCATCCCTTTACCACTGTTACCTCTCAGGCATTTGATCCATGTAGGGCTGGGCAATATGGAGAAAACCAAATATCATGGTATTTTTTTTTTTACCAAATACCTCGATAAAATGACAATACTTTAGGGTTTACGATTGGTTCTGAGATTTTTGAGAAATAATCATCAGTGATGTGGATGTAATGACTAAGTGGGTAACAGCTAGTGCTGTCAAAAGTATTGACTTATGGATACACTTCAATTCAGAGTATTTGAAACTGTTTTAATACTCACTTTTTGCAATATTGATACATTAGTGTCAGTGGTGCTTTCTCTCTTTCATAGTCACATTATAGCCTTGTTATATTTTTTTTATAAAGTTTAAAAAATGTATGCCGTCAATTTTTTTTTGTCTTGTGGTAAGAAAAAATTGTACAACATTTTTATGGTTTTCAAAGTGTTGTATTGAAGTTTGAAATTCCACTAGTTGGTATTTGCTCTATAGCCATCAATCAGTGACACAAACTCAGAAGTGTGGATTCTTATTGTGAAATATATAGACACTAATACAAATAAGCCTCCAAAACTTTCTCTCCTTTGTCTCTCTCAGTGCCCAGCGTTTGGCCATTCTGTCCCAGAAGCTGGAGTTCCTGTCCAGACATTCCTGCGTCAACCACAGCCAGCTGGAGGAGCTGGTTAAGGTGAGCCTTACGTCATATGATAGTTTCTTTTGGATTGTTAAGGCACTATCTTTGCAAATATAGAAAACCTTACACTAAATCAACAAAACAATATACATCTCTAGCAGAAGTAAACAGTTCTTGCAAAACACTTAAAACTCTGAAAATTGTGTTTTTGCATTTACACAGTACACACAAACCATTATTTGTATTAGCACAACAAAGCATAAACTACACACTGATAATGCAAAACACATGTGCACGGTTAGTATAATGCAATACACTTGTCATACATGTAATAAACACACACACACACACACACACACACACACACAGTGTAAGTATAGATGAAAGTACAGATGTGTAATTTGAACACAACATACTATCAATAAAAATAAGGCAGAATAGTGTCGATTTTTTTTCTCAAAAATTTGATTGTTGCCATAGTGATCAGTGTCTGGATCAGTATTTGAATGATTTGATTTTTGTTAAGTTTTTTCAACACCAAAATGGTAGAGGAAACTGAAACGAGCTGGCAAGTGTTAGACATGAATAAGGCCAGTGTTTTCAGCGCAGTCATTAACTTTATATTAAATTGGCAGTCTGATAAAGTAGAAGTACTTGATTTGCATCTAGTGATGTTGCCCGACCTGCAGCGTTCTGAGTTATTAATAACTCACAGAAACATTGCTCGCAATAGTCCACCTCCCACCCTCTCTTCCCTCTCTCTATCACAGACGCAGACACGCAGAAAGTCTTAAAGTCTACTGATTGGTTGATTAGCTCATATAAATCTTTTCTTCCTTGTGGGTCTGGCCATAAGACTTCATCCACATACCACTGTCCAGCATTGGCCTTCATAGTTTTCAAAATGTTTGCCTGCGGTCTATTTGTAGTGCTCAAGCTCTGATTTGTAAGTGAACTCATTATCTAACTTATTATCTCTTATGTGTCAATGTAGAGAGGCAATTGTCAAAATAGTGTTGCGATTTAGAGACCAATGTCCAGAGGTTTACTGAAAGTTTGTCATTAAATTGCAAGCAGAGAATGTGCATTCAGTGCGGCACACTTGGTAAATGCACTGGCACAAGTGTTCATGATTTCAGAGTTGCAGTAATTTCAGCACCATGGACAGCTCCTTAAGCCTAGTAGAAGGAAAAAATATGGCTTGTTTTTTCATTAGTCCAGTCCTGCTCCCATTTCTGAACTATTAAACCTTTCCAGGGCTCCCCACATTCACCTTAATGCATTCTCTGTGACAGCCCCAGATTTTCGCCTCGCCCACAGTCATCTCAGGTTTTGTACATTTCCATCTTTAATTCATTAGACAGACAAGCACACAAACACACATTCCTGCCTGCACTGCTAGAAGAAATGACTCAAAGCACACACTTAAATGTTTCATAATAATGGTATAATAACAGCAAGACAGTAACAATGTGTGTTTTTAACCAGAATATGAAGGTGTCCAATAGACTATTTGATAACTGTTGATCTGAAACTCAAATCTCCCTCTCTCTCCCTACCAGCAAGTTGCGTCTGCTATCCGTTCAGGAGTGAACCCTGCAGGGACACTGACCAACCACAGCAGCCTGTGGGACCTGAGCTCCGCCTTCTTCTTTGCCGGGACTGTCATCACAACTATCGGTGGGGCACGGACACACACACACACACACACATATATTTATATATCTGTATTTTGGGAATATTTATCTTTCTGATGTGTCATCCTCTTAATTACTTATTATGGTATGAATTCAAATAATTTAAATGTCCTTTTGTGTAAATGTTTATTCATGCACACTCCTCAGAATAAATTTGTTATGGTCATTAATGTAACCTACTGCTATTTTAAGTGGAGGGGTCACTGATTCTATATCTGTTTCCTGAATACAATCCAACTAGTACTCAGTGTAATCTCAATACATTTACTTTATACAAACATAAACAAAAGTACACTAACAGAGATTCATCTCAATTTTTGCTTTATATTTGATCATATGGCTTAGCTTGCTATGGACACTGAATTATTTATTGGTAGTTTCACTTACAAAGATCAGTGTTTTTATTGTTATTGAAAGCATGAAATGATGATCTGTATTTGCAGTTTAATGGGTATTTGGAGGCATTTATTTCGAGAAAATAAAAAGCATCTACCATGTATCGATGCAGAAAAGGCACAAACTGGAGCATTAAAAATTCAACAGAATGCAGGACATTACGTTTTTGATGCTAAAAAGTTCTGAGTGATGAGCCGCTCTCCTCCTACATGTTGAAACAACCCTTGCTCATTTTGGTTTTTCTTCCTGCAGGTTTTGGGAACATCTCCCCCCACACAGAATGTGGAAGGATTTTCTGTATCATCTATGCGTTGCTAGGGATACCTCTGTTCGGCTTTCTTTTGGCTGGTGTAGGAGATCAGTTTGGCACCATCTTTGGCAAGGGTATCGCCAGAGTGGAGAAAATGTTTGTGGTGAGTCTGACGTGATTTACTATATTTTACAGGAGAATTCACATAAGTTTATGGTCTGCAGGCAGACAGTCCATATAAGCTACCCTGAATAATTTACATCAAAGCACTCTCGACAATTTCCTCAACCATAGCTTTTAGATCATATTTACAAAAGGCAAATATCTTATTCGCACTGTTTTAGTCCTGAAGTCAGCTGCTTAAAGACTGATCTGCTGTTCTGCAGCCTTACAACCTGCTTTTAATCAAGACTAGCAATCATTAGTGGTGTATAGCTTAAAGCAATATTGTGCAAGAGTTGATAATTTTGCAATTTGGCACCCATACGCCTGCAGGATTGCAACTGTATTTAAAATGCTAAAACTATCTGAATGAGAAGCACGTCTGTCTTAAGTTCACACTTATGAAGTAGCTACTGTGAATAATTTGCTCTCTAGTCTTGAATGAAATGAGCAGAAATCTGAATCCAGAGGGTGTAATTTAGAATAATTTGCTCCTTCTGCTGCTCTCATGGCACCCAAGTGACTCAGTAATGAATATTATGATTAAGGCTGAGAACAGAGGACAAAAGTTCATTATGTGTTTGTGTGTATGTTTGTCAAAGCCTTATTGCTCTGTGTCCAGATTGTGCAAGACTGCAGCATTATTATTAGCATTATAAAACAAAAAACAACGTTAGAAGGAAGGAGGACTTTCACAAGGCTTAAGAGTTTCTTAAGCGGAGAAGAAAATAATGGAAAGACAAAGAGAAAGAAGAAATATTCTCCAAATGCTGGATAACAGTGAGTAAATGTAATGCCACAGATTAGATGGTGCAGCCCCCGCCCAACACAATAACCCTTTAATGGCAGAAACAATTTGGCATAATATTTGGCAGATGGAAACATGTTACAGTGCAGCACTGTGATTACACTAACAGCTCTTTCACAGTCTCATATTGTGACACAGTTCATTTAAATTCCTTTTGGGAGTTCACACTTTGCAGGCTAAAAAAAGGGCGGGTTTGTGACAACCAATCACATCTGTTAAAAGAATGTGTCATGCCTAGCAACAGATTAACCACACCTCCTCACCAAGATAAAATTTTTCTGTCTCCTCCTTGCTCTGAGACCTTTCCTAAATCACTCTTAAGCTAGGACTCCTTACGTGTTTGTGCATACAGCCCCAGATCTCTACAAGTTGCAAAGGTGCCTGTTGCATCATATTGCTGATTTTCTCTTCATCTCTCTTTCTCTCTCTCTCTCTCTCAAATTTAAATTCAAATTCAAATCAGCTTTATTGGCATGAATGTTTTTGTTGCATTGTTGCCAAAGCAACAAGAACAGTTATTAAATGAATAGATACATTACAGAATATATATTTCAGACAAATATTATATACATACTGTTAAGTTACATAGAAATAAGCTCTACACTAAATGTTTCTCTTTGCTTATGACAATATTCCACATATTTTGCTGCTAAAACTGCACACTGACTTTTCTCCCCACATACAGTAAGGCAGTTTCTGAAGATTTGGAAAATGGATAAACGCAGGATATATGTCATTCACTTTTTCAAAGAAATGTTAAATGTTAAATCTTTGTATTTGTTACAGTGTAGTAGGAAGTCTCTACTTCTCTTTGATGACAGAGTGAACACAGCCTGGCCTCCCTGGCCAGGCTGTTCTGCCTGTGACGGCCTGTTTCTATGGCCAGGCTGTGTCCACTAAGGCTGTACATTGTCAGCGTTTTCCTTTGTTTTATATCTGTCACTGTGGTCAGGTATTCTGCCAGCACGTATTCTCTGTTTAGGGTCAAATAAAATTTGAAATTTAAACTTCTCTCTCTCTCTCTGTCCTGCAGCACTGGAACATTACTCAGACAAAGATTCGGGTCATCTCCACCCTTCTGTTTGTGCTGTTTGGCTGCCTGCTGTTTGTCGCGCTCCCAGCAGCCATCTTTAAACATATTGAGGGTTGGTCTGCACTGGAGTCCCTTTACTTTGTGGTCATTACCCTGACTACCATAGGATTTGGAGACTTTGTGGCAGGTAAAAACACAAAGCCAATGACTGAATACCAGCACAGACAGACACGTTAAATCTGTCTGCCTCTCTGCATCATGCCTGCATATCTCAGTAGTCTACCAGATATATATATCACAGTCATCGTCTCCGTCTGCCTCTTGTCTCCATGTCTAGGTGGCTCTGAAATAGAGTACTTAGATTACTATAAACCAGTTGTATGGTTCTGGATTCTGGTGGGACTGGCCTACTTTGCTGCCATCCTCAGCATGATAGGAGACTGGTTCAGAGTCATCTCAAAGAGGACAAAAGAAGAGGTACAAAACTGCTGTATTCATTTAATCCTTCATTCATCGCCTTTTTTTTCTTTTCTTTTATCCAAATTAATTAATTTCACAACTCCCTTTTGTTACCTTTCTCCTTTTTCTCTCTACATACCTTTTTATCTCCCTATGAATATGTTTCCACCCTCTTTGTCTTCATGCCACTCAATTATAGTGCCATATCCCCACCTCAACTTTTGCCCTCTGCTTAATTTCATTTCAATGATAAGAATGTTTTCTAATCCAATCCACTGTCTGCCACCCAAACACATAAACGCTTAAGTCTTATGCCATTACCATGAGCATCTCCAGAGAGAGTGTGAGAAAGCGGTCATTTGGACAATGTGTGATGATGTCTCTACCAGAAAATGTATCTAGAAGCGTCTGTGTGTGTGTGTGTGTGTGCGCGCGTGTGCGCTCTAAATATAACACAGCTTATGCAAACATTGTTTCCATTAAGGAATGTGTAATCGAAAAACCCGAATAATAATAATGATAATAATAATAATACAGTTGATAGCTTTATTGTAATTAGATTTTGCTGGTGTTGGATTGTTAGTGATAGGTGAGTGTGAATAAAGATTTGGTCACACATTTTAGCCACTTCTTAATTACCCATCACTTTCAGAAGAGCTTCAGGGAACAAGACTTTGACAAGAACAGGCTGACATGACATGGTGTACTCATTTGGTAAACGTAATTAGTTGAAAGATACTGGTTTACAGATGCTAAGCAGTGATGTATGATGCATTGTGTGTGTGTGTGTGTGTGTGTGTGTGTGTGTGTGTGTGTGTGTGTGTGTGTGTGTGTTGTTCACCAGTGCTCCCCATGGGTTCTCATGCTGAAGTCCTGCTATTCTACCTCATAATCTTACTGGCCTGTAAAAGTGTGCGTGTGTCACATAATTCGGCACTGTGATATAGTCAGAATATGAAGCGTGTTCACTTCACACAGAGTCCTCTGTTGCCCTGAAGTGAGACTCAAATGGCTTCAATCCCCTTTTAATGATATAGTATGAGAAAAAAACTGAAGCATGTATCCCATTAAAGCACTTAATTTTCCTGGTTAAACAAACCTCTTCCTTACTGTATGTCAGCCTTTTCTTTTTTGTCTCCATGCTCATCTGCAAGTGTTTCATAAAACTGGCCCTTTGTCTTTTTTTTTTAAAAAAACCTGCCTGTATTAATTATTAGCAGTTCGCCCGTCATCATGCTATTAAGTGTCTTCATAGTGTGTTTTTAACATGTTTAGAAAAAATACAGTGCAGAGCATAAAGTTTCACTATGGAGACCTAAATCTAATGTTACTGCTTTGTTTTACATTTGATATATTGAGTTAAAAAAAATGCAGTGTAGTGAGTATAATTCTTTTTCATGAATATATATTTACATGTAAAGACAGTTATGCAATGACTGTATTTTCCTAAACTGATTTATTGATAAATTAAGTTTTTGCTCGTTCTTGGAGTTCATTAATTCTTGTAGAATATATTTTAGTTCACTTAAATGAAATGAGAACAATGTAACATCTGGCCCTGTTCCTACATAATGTACATTTTGCTGCTATTTTTTTTTTGTGTGTGTGTGTGTGTGTGTGTGTGTGTGTGTGTGTGTGTGCGTATGTGAGTGACATTTTCCATGGCTGACTATAATGTAATTGACTTGACTTCCTGGTCAGTGACGCTGTCACTCTCCATTTCTCTCTCACTCTGTGTTTTCTCTGTACAACACAAAACTGTCACGATCTGGCTCAGTCAATATGACAAATAGGGTGTCCATGCACTCAAAACAATCATACCTAAGCTCATATTAACTCAAATGAATAATGGAGTTTATAGATAAGCAACATCAATAATGAAACTCATGCATGTATGTGTCAGTTGTGCAGCTGAAAGTGCAAAACCAAAAGGCAGCATATGCAGCATTAATGTCTGCTGTAGAGAGGGAGAGCGAGTTAACACCTAGGGCAGCTTTTATAGCTGGCAATGCCCAGGCAAGCTTAATAAAGTCAACGACCGACCAGTCAGCCAAGTATCTAATGTGGTTGGCCAGGAAAACCTCCATGACAGTGGGAAGTGCAACAGAAAATGCAGAAGTATGCCACTAATATGCACTGTATGTAAGTTATTGTTGTGTTTACAGTACTCTAGATAGTTGAAGGACCATACCATGGGTTTATGTTATAGCCATTATGCCAGAAAAAGCATTAAAACATCAAGATAATACACAGTAACTGCCAAAAAGATGGTTCTCTGTGTTTTTTCAACAAAACCTCTATGAGGATTTTAATATTTAAACTCAATAGAAACCACTGGCTGCCCAAAAGTGACCCAGAAAGTGTTCTGCAGTAATGCGCAGTCCTGCAGAACACTCTTGTTAAAACCCTTTCTAAGACAAAACCACCTAAGAGGCCCTTTAAAGGTTATTTATAAATTCTGTTCCACGTGTTCTCTTCTACTCAGTTTTTCTTCTTATCTCTTCTTATTTTATCTTTTTTAAGGTTTTGCTCAACATTGCATACGTTCAAGAATCCAACCTGTCGCTATACTCTGTGCTCTCTAATGACTTCACTCTCTGTGTCTCTCCTGACAGGTCGGAGAGATCCGAGCTCACGCTGCAGAGTGGACAGCAAATGTCTCAGCAGAGTTCAAAGAAACACGGCGACGTGTTAGCATTGAGATCTACGACAAGTTCCAGCGTGCCACCTCAATTAAACGTAAACTGTCCTCTGACTTGGGATCCAGCCCCGGCCCTGAGATCACTCTGCCTAAGAGGTCTGTGTTGGTCAATTTCAACGATGAACGAGACAGGAACGAGAAGGAGGCCGGGCTGCAGGGCCTGACGACACCTCTGGCTAGAAACGGCGGTTTGTTCATGAACGGTTTGGACCCGGAGAGAGGAGACATCTCAGTCAATGAACACCTCAAGTAGAAAGAGGAAAGTCAACACCTTTCCAGATCTTTCCAAGATCGTTCCAGGTGTCATCGTAGGAGGAGTCGGTGCTGAAAATAACGTGTTTTTTATTCACAACGGAAGTAATAATGAGAATGTGGTACTTTGTACGCCCAGCAGAGACATCTTCACCCCTCTGCAGGGATGTAAGCCTCCCTAAAGAACACTTAAGTGGATTTTTGACAACGGGACACTTTTCACCACCTTCATCCCACCAGTGAAACAAAGAGCAAGAGGAAGAACATACAGAACATTGTTTGATCTTGTTGAAAGTAAGAAAGCAAAGTTGCCCACTGCTGAAGACTTGGGATCAATTAAACCTTCTCTAACGGACAAAAGAAATTAAGATTTCCAATATATAGTATTCATAAAATTACAGCATTTGGTGATCTAATATGTCCATAGTGCCTGTCTGTGTGTGCAGCTCTCCGGTGTTTTACTTTATTTAGGACACATTTTTACTACATAGTTTTACAACTTATGTGAATTAATTTTTGTTTTGCGTACTTTTCTTTCTTTCTCTCTTGGACAGTTGATAGTTTAATGGCAGACAGGACACATGGGGGGAGATAGAGAGAGAAAGAGGGATAAGACATGCTGGGCTGGGATAAAACCACGGACAATGCAGATAAATCATGCATGGCTGTATCCCTCAACCATGTTTTTAAGAAAAACTTTTCTATCTGTCATCTGAATGCAGAATGACACTGACAACCATGGTAGACTGTTGAGTGAAACAGCAAATGACATGTAAGAAATGTAACTTATATGGTTAACGTGTCCACATACAAAAGAAACGTGGTGACAACATTTACTTAGTTTTACACAGGACCAAAACACCACTCGTCTGGGGGAAAATTCGGTATTGGTTTCTAAAGAATTAGCGTCCCACATCTGATGTTGAGTTTAGGAAAGTAGTTAAAATGGTTATGTTTAGGAGAAGAAACATGAAGAAACAACTCAAAGTTCATTTGGTTTTACACGGGACACAAACACCACTCTCCTGGGGGGGGTCCTGAGTTGTTTGACCTGACCACTACCTTACCCTGCCTTGTTACACAGACTTTTGGTCTTTATACCACTTCCGCCTTTTCTCCTGTCAGTGCATTGGTCACCTGATCGCAGCCTTCATGATCACAGGGCTTATATACAAATTATGTGGGCCTATGATTATGTGGGTTTTATACAGATTATGATGCATTACTTTTCGATGATGAACTACAAGATGGAGGACTTTAAAGGGGAGAGGGATATTTTGTGCCAAATGACTGTAAAGAATGTGAAGATGTTGATTTGGTGGGATGTGATATTTATCAAACTACATGAGATGAACCAATGTGCTATTGAACTACAAAAATGGAGGATTGTCATATTGATCAACATACAAACTCTGAGGACACAAGGTTAAATCAATAGAGAAAAATATTTGGAATACTTAAAAAATTCATGCCTGAAACAAAACTGAAATATGAACCAAAAAAGCATGTGCAGCAGTTTAAACTCTTTCAGTACAAAGCTTCCACTGAACAGCTGAATCAACTGAATGTATTGCGGAATCCGAAACTTTTTTCTGGCATCACTATGGTCATTTTACAGAGTATTTTAAGGATATACTATGCAGGATTTTTCACTCATGCAGAAGCAATCCCTCTCACTTATCTCTTATGACCCACTAGAGGTGTGTGGCGGTGTACTGAGACTCTGCTCTTTGCCTGTATGTTCTTATTTTCTGTGCTTAGGTTTATGGGTTAACCCTTTGAAACTTGAGCAAATTGGTTTAACATAATTCGAAAACATAGGAAGAGAAACTAAGCAAAAAAAAAAAAAAAAAAAAAGGTTAAAAAATGAACAAGAAATCAGTAAAAAGTTAGAAGGAAATTAGGGTAAAAATGGGGTTAAAAAAGAAAATGACATCAAGAAAGTGCTAGCAAATTAAATAATGTATTGTTTTCTTCTTTTTCTGTAACAAAATTTTAAATATCTAATCAAGAGAACTACAGATATACTTTTTGAGACATCTTTTTTGACAATATCCTTGAAACCCCTCCCCCCCAGCAATTTTTTCAGATCATTGTATTAGTTTTCTATTGTCTATTACAGTTGGGTTTCTAAAAATCATAACCATTACCACTGTAATATCGAAAAACAGTTCTGTTACACATACTTACAGTACACACAATCATTTATCATTTGTGTATGTTTTTTCTCAGAGTTTTGTATTCATTTTAAATAATTTCAAAGTATAACTTCCTTCCCACCATTCAGACATGTTTTTGAGAAACTTCAGTGTTATGTCTGTCTTGCCTTTAAACTGGAGTTTGTGTAGCTTCTGATCAGAACCAATAATTTAAAGACTTTGGCCACTGTGGTTTCCAGTCATGTTAGTCCTACAGTCCTGTTATTTGGGCTGTACTAAGTCTTTATTCTTACTTTAGATCTTTTTATAATGCTGTTATCCCAACATTGTGGTTTTGATAGACCAACTCTTTTTATTTTCACAGAAGAGGAAGTTTAAATGGATGTAGTTTAAAAAGAAAGTGGAGCACTGAATGTCATTTTATGAAGAGATTTGTCAAACCATTGCTGTGCCTTAAACTCTTTACTCTGCCAAGCACAACACACTGTGAGACGACATTTATCAGTAACAATTTTTTTTACTTCAACTGCTGAAAATTAGGTGCCCAGTGCTGTTCAAAAACCTACATCAGTTGTCCCACTGGCCTGGATCCGCATGTGGCCATATTCACCAAATATTTTGTGATTTCTGTCATACTATCATATGCTATATATGGCTCAGTGACTTAATAAGAAGACTTAATTTCAAGTTTGACTGTTTTATCTGTTTTGGTGGCAGGAAGCAGAAAATGTCCACATATTTTGGGAAATCCAGAGTGTCATACTGGCCTCTGCAACAATTTGTTACTGCTGTTTAAGCAAATGTTACTATTTACTCTCTGATGATGAACTGTAAGCTGCTATTCTCCATTTGCACAATGTAGTGTACTTTCCCCAAGTTTGTAATATACCGATCACACTACACTGTGCAAGTAGAGAATAATGTAACACATTGAATTCCCTCTCCGAGTGGTGCTAATTAAAGTGTATCTGATCTCTATCTGTCATGGTCCGCTGTCATACCTCTGGTGTCCTGAGAATGTTATATCTCTACTTTAATCAATTTTCTATGGGCATGTTTAAATGAGATGAATGCAAAATTCAGAATATTAATACAACCACTATTTTCTATGTAAAGATATTGTTGAGCAATGATGTCCTGTCCAGAGAATGAAGTCACACTCCCTCAGTGTGCGCTGTAATCTGAGCTTCTCTGTGCTTTGTTGTGGTAGTTGGTCCGACCTTGCATGCATTTGCGTCTTTGAGTGTTTCTCCCACTGGCTAGCTAATCACCTCTACTCTGTGCTCATACAGCGGTTACCACTGACAACGCCCCAAGATGTTGTCATGGAAGCACACCACCCACCACCCCCCTAGGTTAACACCAGTAGCTCTTTCACCCCTGTTACTGTTGTTAGTGCTCTCTGCGTTGTTAGCACCGTCAGCTGCTATCAGCTGGCTCAGCCACCTCCATGTTGAGAGAATCCAGACTCAGCCTCCGAATCATAGAAATGCTCTGAATGTCACATTCAGCTTCTTTAAACAGTAAAAGTGAAAAAAAAAAAAATCATTTGTATTTACATTGTTAATGGCTTGATTTACAGATGTAAATTTACCCATTGGCAAGTCATGATTTCAGTGTTACAGTACAAGAATATAAATTCAGACTGCCCAGCTCTCACCCTCTTTCTCTCTCTCTCTCTCTCGCTCTCTCATACACACACAAACACACACACACACACACACACACACACACACACACAATGAAGGTTTTCTTCCCTTTGTGTATGCCTGCCGTTGAAAATGCACTTTGATTTAAAAGCCTTTGAATGTGACATGTTATCCAGTCCATCCAATCAGAAGGCGCTGATTTATGTGGCATCAATAACAACTACACGGTTTAACACACAAACTTTTCTCTTTAATGATCCAAGCAGGATAATTTAACCCTTAGATTGCTACCCACATACACAAGGAGTGTGGAACTATTTCATATCAGACGGCTAGATTAGGTTGACAGCTGAATGAAATGAGCCATGTTGAGGATTTACTGAGATGGTTTTGAATTAATGTAGTGTTTATAATGACACAGAAAACTAGAAATAAATTTGTGGTGCAGCTTGTAGTTTGGTAAAAATAATACCATGAGAACAGCAGGTAAAAGTCACAATGAACCAGAAAAATTGCTGTAAGAATCCAGTACAATTTAAATTATTAGATTTTTTTTTTCTAACCCTAATTAACTTGTATCTCTGAGAAATTATGTTTGCCAACGTTCTAATGCGTCTTTAAGGAGCCCACTGGACAGCCTAAGCGAAAGTCCTGTAGATGTTTTTCTTTCTTTTACTATGGCAGGTTTTAGCAGTCTGTATGACTCAGTACAAACATTTCATGGAAACAGTAGTGGCGTTACACTGTGTAGCAGCTGTTGGTCTTTGCCTTCTTCTTGTTAGCAAACACGACATTGTCTCACGATCCTCCTCATTGTCAGCCGTGCTAAAACTTAACTAACTTTTATTTCTGCTAATATGCTAAACATGTTAATGCTTTTAATCACAATGAAAACTGTATTTTTCTAAACTGTGTGTTTGTACTCACAGATGAGTCTGGGAGAACACATTGTAATAATCATGTCAGTAGAGCCAATCTAAACACAATGTAACAAAGACTTTTATATGATACCTGACTTGAAAATATACACAATTCCAGTTATTTCTCTGTTTGCTGTCTTATTCAAAGTGCTCGACCTTTGCTGCTGAGAAGAATGTGTCTTGAAATCAGTCAAAAATGTCAGTGAGAAACTGCTGCCATCCTTACAGAAATATCCAAACAATAGACGACAGAAGCTCTTTTGATCTCCATTACAAAACATTTTTTAACTCAGTAGTTGCTGTGTTATATCATACTTCAGCATTAATTTAAAACTTTCTAATTTACTCATATATTGCAGCATGTACAGCTTTGATTAGGAGAGTGGCTACCTGGCATAAGCACGGCAGATTTAATGCTAATATTTGCAACACTTAATGAGTAACTTACAGTAACACCACATTGAAAAGCAGTAGCCACTTAAACACAGAGATGGCGCTATAGGGCCGCAACAAAGTCCCTCCTTTCTACTGCTCCTGCATTTTACACAGAAACAAACGATGGCGGCATCATTTCGCTCCAGTGTGTGGTTATACACTGTATCGTGGCATCCCGCAATCAAAAGAGGCACAGCGGGCGTGACTTTTACCACGCGAGTCTCCACCTCTAGTGTGACATATAATATATGCATTATAACATAATAACAATAGCAAAGGCATAAGATGCCATTAACAACCATTTACCGTCTCTGCTATATGACACCTGACCTCGTCCTCTGCTAAAGGGGTAAGGAGCTCCCGAATGTCATTGTTTTTCTGGTTTGCGGACATTTACAGCTGCTGTTCTTCCTTGAATCAGCCGCTGTGCTAACAGCTGCCCAAAATGACTACAAATAGATGCGAAACCACAAAAAGATGCATAATGACTACAAAGAGAGCCAACACCACCACAAAGTATGTGAGTCTTGCTCCTCTGTAGGAGAGGTGGTGGGGCCCTCTGCATATCTTTGCCCAAGGGCCCATTGTCTCATAATCTGCCCATGCTTAGAGATGCGAGGCAGAGATGCTGCGTGCAGTGAAAGAGACAGGTGCATTCTGGTGTTCTGAAAACAACTGGAAGTTTTTGGACTCTGGCCCGCTGGTTTGTTGCGGTCAGTAGTTAGAGCCGCAACAGAGGGCGTGACACACAACTCACATAGGAAATTTCGATTTTAAAGCTCTGTCACGGCCAATTGCTGCAATTTGTGCTAAACTGGCACTACTTATTTTGAACAAATGCCCATAAATCCGCCTAATCACAGAAAAAGCGCTGCTCCAGATAACTTCAAAATTTCCCTGGCATTGCTCATGTCAGGTTTTCCTCAGATACAAAGTAATCTAGTGATAGCTGTCTGTACCTCCATGGGGACATTGTGAACAGGAACCACTGATAGCTAAGTCGGCATACTTTTTCGGGAGAAAGATTTCTGTATTTCTTTTTTCTCTAGCAGGAAAAGGTGATGCCATGCACCTCTGTGCACAAATAGGTATTTAGTAACATTCAAATTAAAATCTGATGACATTTAAGGGGTTGTTTAGTCACTGTTAATCAGATCTGATCAAACCTTACCCACACGGTGCTCATGAAGCAAACAAGTTTTTGAGTATTAAACTTTTGAATAAATGGTACATCAATTAATAAAAACAAAAGGTCTTTTTTTCAGATTTTATCCTTGCATGTTCCTTTTCAGTCATGAATACTCTAAGTTACAGAGGAAAGGTTTCCAGGGGCTTAAAATATTTCTTCTGGATGTACTGACAAACGTATTCTCATCACTGCCAGACAAAACTCTACCATACATTTGGAAGCGCATTAATCAGCATCTTCTCTCACACAGCTCACTGCCAGTTAACCACTGAGTAATTATTAGTGTTTTAACTTCCTGGATGATTGAGTGGTCTGATGAGAGTGACCGGCCAGCGGCAGCAGGTCATATGATGCGTGAGGTGAAGTTATCAAAGCAGGAAGTACCGACCAGAATCAACAGCACACAGTCAGACAGATACAGTACGCTGGCTCATTTCACCATGACATTTTTTCCATTGTAAGAGCCCATCTACACAGCCAAGGTCGGCTCACGTAATATCCACAAATAAGTAAGCCTGAGCAGCTGAGATCCTAAAATCTGGGTTAACTGCCAATGTAAGAAGCCTGACCCCTGTGGAACAACCTCACTGACCCCTCGTCCACCCTGAGACATCAAGATATTGGACTCAATAGTCTCTAAAATGTATGATACACATAATTCTTGCCCATCTATTAGAATAGTTACTGTATGAGTTACTTACACCCATTATATATATATGGCATATGCCACATGCAAGTGAAGAAAATTCCAGAGTTCTCCTGTAATTATAAGATTGACCATTTTTTTTTAATCTCATACAGTTCGGTTAGGAGGGGAGACAGAGGATGCTGTAACATGGGATAATTGTAACATTTTCAATCTCTCCACCCAGGAACAAGCTGCAAATCACCACATTCACTCTGCACATGCTCAGTTTAGCCCTTGCTCCTCACGTGAGGAATTAGCACCCTGTGGCAGACACAGCCTGCCACAGGGTGCCTGATATGCCTGCTTTGTAATTATAAAACTTGTATCACATTTATTATGTGTCTGTGTAGATATATTTCATACATGTTGTTGGTGGTAATGTTTTAGCTGTTAGCTTTAAGGTAGTTTGTGGCTTCAAGAGTATGGGTTAGTTGTGTCAAAATGTTAAAATATGTTTAAAAGAAGATATCTTTTTTTTTTTTTTAATTCTGTGCTATATAATTTCATTATTTTGTTCAACATAATGAATGTTTCAAGGGTTGGAGTTTCAGTGGTATTCTTGTGTTCTATAAAATTATATAGGAAACGTTTTTTTAAAGATGGGAAACTTTTCTTACAGGCTAAGATGAGCCTCTCACTTTGCACTAACTAATAACTAATCCAGACAGAATAAACTACACAGACAAGCGCACATTAAATTTAATTTAAGTCTTGAACAAAAAGCTTTCAATGTTTTAAGAATTTGTTATAATTCTATTTTTATAATGTTAGGTTTCATCCAAAGCTATGTTGGGGCATTGCAATATTTCACCCCTTGTGTTTGAGACCACACAATTTTCTGTTAATGTTTCAGGACAGCTACACCATTTAATAGAGGACACATGTAACTAGTATGTAGTACATTTTGAACATAGTGGCTTAAAAGAGCTCTATTTTAACAGACAGAAATGTCAAAAATGTTAGAACCGTCCCGGCACCCCTTTGTATGTACCTTACCAAGGTCCACTTAAGGTTTTCGAATAACTGATCTTTGCAAATTCTTAGTTTTTCTCAGTAAATGTCTCTATAACGTCAAATTTAAAGAAAGCTCACACAAAGCTTCATGGAGCAGAGAGCTTTAGTATCTTCCTCTGCCTTTTTGCCACAGCACTATATTTATAGCACAAGTCTTTGAAAGTAATTTCCCTGAGGAAGGTTAATGTTTGAAAACATTATAACTACAGAAGTCAGATGAACTGAAGCGTCCAGCGGCTTTTATGCTGGTTTTATTCTGGTTTCTATTTTTAGTTTGGTGCATGTGGAGGCCATTCTTTGCTAGAATGGTGCTGTAAAAATACCTGGGGACACTGGTTATTAAAAATAGCTCAGAGAGGAGGTGGTGAGTGAAGGGAGGCAATCCTGTGAGAGTCAGACATGCTGTAGCTTCAGTGTGAAGTCAAGCCAACATGCTGTTTTATTTCCCTCTAAAAATATACATTTGTAAGAATTCTTCTTCAGTTGATTCATCAACTATTTTTGGAGATCTTTTCTCATCTTCTCTCCCTCTCACTAATCCAGCTGTGCCACTAACTGCTTAAATATATATATAAAAAATGCAGATAAAACTAAAATTTGCATTCAATGCCTTTCAAGGCCCCCAATCCCACTGAGGCCCTAAGTATTGGGCATGCAAATTGTAATTAATGCTTTAAGACATGTAAATTCATCAGTATAGTCTGCAGTGTGTTTAGGCCCAGATACACCAAACGGACATCAAAGTGGTGACAAAGGCCAGCTGGTGTGTTGCCTCACATCACCTGCTGTGTCCTAGCCAAAAGGTTGAATACACCACAAATACTACAGTCAACGACCACCTTGCATGTACGTTCTGCACCTGCGTGCAAGGACATAACTCACCATACCAGCGGGTGGCATACATTTGTATTTGTCATTCAAAAAGTGAAACCAGAAGACCAACAGGATGGATTTATGAAAGCCAACCAGTTAAAACATTAACAGCACAACCCGATGTCAAAAGTACAAATGATACTTACTATGTGCTAGCCAACAATAACACACACCATTAGCCTACAAACTGTTTCTGCTTAAGAACTCAGTGGCTCAAAAATATCCTTATATACCAAGTTTGTTTCAGTCTCACTCCCCCTTGAATTCAGCCCTTTGTTTGCTTCCCTCATTTCTGCGTCCCTTGTTGTTCACTGAGCTTTATTATGAATCAGAGCGACTTCATTCACTGATGCCGATTCAACATGCTGAATCAGTTGAAAAAAGCCAACAACGGCCGACAGGGGGTGACTGGTGCCAACACTGACCACCAGCCAACTTTCAGCTTGGTGTGTCAGGTCCCTTACAGTGGTTGTATTGTTTCGTTGTCTGCTCATTTCCTCCTGCCTTTTTCAGAACATGATGTAATAAGTCACCCTTTATAAAAGATTTATTGGTTTTAATTAATGCCTGATCAGTGGTTAATTTATATTTTTCCAATGCCACAGTTCCCACACATATTCATGGACAAAAATGTAAAAGTTTTCCACAACTTTTCAAGGACCCATAACAAAAATATTTTCCTCTTGCCCGTCTTATATTTTTTTCAATATCAGTGTCAAACTGTATTGACAAATTATTTGAGAGAGGGAATAAAGGGAGGAAATAAAGAAATGAAAAAAGTTTCGTCTGAGGTTGCTATGTAACTCTTTGGGGAGTTTATGCATTACTTTCAGGGTAAATTTGTGTCTCTGGCTGTTTTGCATCTCTCTGGGGTCGTTTTTCGTCTCTTTGGGGTTGTTTTGCATTCATTTGTGGTAGTTTTTCATCTCTGTGGTCATTTTTCATGTCTTTGGTGTTGTTTCTTTCTTTCAGGGTTATCTACGAAAACTAAAACTTTCGTTACGCACAACAAAATCCATGATTTTCAAAACTTTCCATGATTTTAACAAATTCCATGACTTTTCCAGGCCTGGAAAATTTGATTGTAAAATTTCATGACTTTTCCAGGGATTCCATGACCATGGGAACTCTGTAATGCCTTACAGATCAAGTAAAACCCATTAATAAAACATCCCTTTTGCTGGTCAGCCTACCCGACTGCTAAAAAGTTACGTTTTTTTGGTAACCTGGCAGCCCAGGTTTCCTCTTGATGGATAATAATGATCTGCAAAGCCCGAGTTAAAGATAATTTTAACCATTTATAAAGCCAATAGCTACAACTTAACAGGCACTGACAAAGAGTGACTTGAAAGTCCTACCCATGTGCAGCATTGTTCAGTCCCTTTTATGACTCACACCCACGAAAAAAACGATAACTGTTGGTTATATTTCAATATTGCAAATTACATAACTAAGTTATAAAGTAACTGAAATGCACTACATTAGTTAACTCCTCCCTTCTGCCTCTCTCGCTCCGTCCTGTTCATACAAACTGGTCGCTGCTTCCTGTTGGTGACTCTCCTCTGGCCCTGAGAACGGCTGCTTACACAGTGTTGCCGGGTGAATAATGGGACAAATCATGCATACAGCAGGGGGATCGACGGTCAGTCAGTCTGTCAGTTTTAAAGACAGACACCCACGCCCACATGCATACACAAACACACACTCTCCAGTCTGAGTGCCAGTGATAACACAGCTCAGCCGACCCATCTCCTCATTTCCCGTGTCCTCGTCCAGAGTTGGTTCTGGCACTGCAGCTTCCGCTAACAGCTCCAGCCAGAGACATCAGAGCAGGACGGTATCCGCTCTGAGGTGTGTGACTGTGTCGTCTCCTCTCTGTTCCCATAACCCAGCATGCCCTGCTGCCCCCTCACCCACTGCCGGGCAGTAAAGACACAGGAAGTCACGAGTGAGTGAACAAACCAGGTGGAGTGATGCTCAAGCAAGAACTTGATAAACGTCTAATCGGTCCCATTTTAATGTGTCCTTATATGGCCTTAGAAGAACACAAGGTCAAAAGGTCAGCACACATCAATACCTCCAATGCTAAAATCAGAGGAGAAGATCAATTTTATTGATCTAAAGCAGTGTTCCTCAGACGTATTGTAAAGGTTAGCCCAGAGAAGTCCCACTCATCTTTTCTGACATTTCATCTCAGCCACAGGTGTCTGTACTGTTACAGTCAGCCAGCTTCAGGGACACTGATGTGCAAAAAGCTTCTTTCATTTAAAAGGTATCTGATGGAAGAGCCATGATAAGTCATGCTACTGTCCCATCATCCCTATGTTTTTGGTCTTCCTAATCTAATACACAGTGGGAGAAAGCATGGACAATTTATTACAATACTGTAAAAATAACAAACTTTAAGGTAGTCATTTCAAGATATTACATAGAATTTACCCAGTTAAGTTTGCATTTTAAGTGTGATTTCTGTGGAATGGAATAAAGAGAGTATTTCTCGCTTATTTTTTCACTGTATACACACCCAAGTGTTTTGGCTTAATGTGGCCAACTTTTAAAAAAGAAAGGATAGTAAAGGATAAATGTTAAAATAAATCGGTTCCATGTAATGCTATATTTCAGCTAGGATTGAAATTATCATGTTGTATATCATACAACTTTTTTAAAAAAAAGTTTGGGATAATTTTATATTCATGAGGAAAAAAAAAAAGTCTGAAACTAAACCGACTTTCCTGCTCTTTATAAATGAATTTCAACAATATATCTTATCTAATGTTATGAACAAAAAAGCTATCGAGACATTTAATTTACTAAATGATAATAGATGTATAAAACAAAAACTCTGGTATTCTAAAATGTTAAAGTAATTTTTTTGTTTGTTTTTTGTCTTTTTGTCTCTTTTCTTCCTTGGTCTATGTATCTGTTTGTACAATTAAGAAAGATGGGACATTTCTGAAATCAGAGTCTACATGGGATTTGGTCATCTAGTTTTCCTGCTATAGAAACAACCTTTAAAATGTTATCATGGATTAGATATAAAGAGATGGTCCATTCTGTACACTAAACATTAGAAAAGGGGGTTATAACAAGAATATATTTACTGTTGTTTACAGCTATCTGTGTTAGTTTCTCTCTGTTCAGTTGTTAAAATGCTTTATGTGTTTGTGGTTTTGAATGTAAAAGCTGCAATTACATGTCATATGTTTAAAAGTGTCTCTGAAGCTGCCGAGTTGTACTGTGAAACTTAATCTGAGTAGTTGTGTCTGATGCAGCTTCAGAAAGCCCGACACTCATCACTTACAGTAATTACCACAGACGACCTCATGAAGTCAAAGCAAATCACTGTAAGATTACCATATCCATCTTGAGAAAATTAATTTGCTTCCTAATTATCTCTTGTATATCACAATACACTTCGTCGTGCTCTTTATGAGCAAATTCTAATTTGGTTTGATGCTTTGAAATTTGGTGTCTGACTGAGGAGCTGCATCACTGAAAAGACTGTCAACAGATGGTGTATCCTCACCAGCAAGTGAACGTAAGGTGGAGACAACTGTGGAAATCCTGCAGGGCATGAAGAACATAAAGGTAGACTGGAAAATTATATGTTGACTCTTAAATTCAAAATTAAAGTCTAATTACTTCAACACATTTGTCAGTTTACAGCACAGCACTTCTCAGTGGAAGAGGACAGTGAAACATACTATGGAAATTAAATTATTTTTTAATGTAAGTGAATTCAGGGTGTCTTTGGGTATGCGAAACTTTAATTTATTACTTTTTAAGACATTTTAAAACCAAACATGGCTGAATTTTAGGCAAACTTTTTTCTTATTCAAGCATTGCAGGTAGGTATAAAGGTAGGTAGTATTTGTGAAGTGAAGAGGTAAGTTTTTTGTTTTTTGTGGAAACATGGTTATTAAAATTAGAATTTAAAAAATTGATAAATGAAATTAGATAAAAATGATTGCGGAAATTAAGAGCCCACAATTTCAAATTTAAGAGTATTAAAATACTCTTAAGGCATAATACTTTACTAGTTGAATTTAAGGCATTTTAAAACGAACAACCTTAAAATACCCTAAATCAATCTAAAGTTTGGTCCTGGTACACCACATAAAGTTTCTCATGTCGTGTTTTATTTTCCTTGGCTGACAGCTGGAGATGACTCCAGCACAGACAGTCACACTGGCAAAGCACAACACTCTATCTCACATGCAAGTTCTCCACCCTGTGGTGGCAGAGTGTACTTGCATTACAGCTGCACACATATTTTAATTCCTAAATATTTTCAAGTTATTAAATACCAGCAAAGACAAGATACTGATGTGTATGAACAAAGAGACCACACGAGCTGTGAAGCAGTAAAGGTTTAGTATAAAAAAGGGCATCAAATATTTACAACAATCAAAAAAATTTAGCTGAATAAAAAAACAAATCTATAAAATGCAGATGTGTTTTCAACATTTGCTGCACAGATTAAGAAAGGAAAAAAATTCAATGAAATATTTCTTGACTTAAACTACAAAAACATCCACAATAAATGAAACCGAAAAGAAAAATCTATAAAATCTTGGTTAGCTGCCATTAGCGATTAGGTGGTGAAATACAGGAGTGAAAGGTGGATGACGCAAGGCTGTTATATATAATCTGCTATTTACAATGTTCAGTTTCTCTAACACACATATGCAGAACAAGAACAGTACGAAAAAAAAGTACAACGGGAGGGTCAGTGACAAAGACAAACTGATTGAGAGTGAAGACATGACGTTTACATTCAGAGGCGTCACAAAACAATCGTAGTTTCATTGATTCTGAAACACACTTATAAAGGGAACATCATGAAAAGTAGTGCTGTGATGAAAATCAGCATTTGGGGATTTTTGATGATTTTTCCTCTTTAATCTGCCCTATTGTCTTAATCTGGGTCGTGATTTATTTTATTGCTGATGACTAACTTTTAAACTAGTTTAGCATGAAGAGAATGGCAGGTAAAGTGTAGCTGTGCCTTTTGCAGTCCTCAAAGAAAGACACAGACACAGACAAACACACACACCCCAAAAAGAAAGACAAAAAGGTGCATCTTAAGTGTTAAAAACTTTAAGGGTGAATGTATTTACTTAAAGTTCAATGTGTCATTTAAAAAGTTCAATGTGTCATTTAAAAAAAAAGTGTAATGTTAGTATTTTGTGTATATGAGTTTGCATGTGTATATTTCTACAAATTAATCACCAGTACAGAACTGTGTGTGTGTGTGTGTGTGTGTGTACATTAATCTACTGGACTTGACAGTTGTCTACTTGTTGTTTCTCCACACCACTCGGGGAGCGGCATTCCCTGTTGGAGCTGTCCACAGAGGGACTCTGGAAGGGTATGGGCCCCAAAACCTGTGGATGAAGAGCAAGACGAGGAAGATCAAATGAAGAGAGGGAAAGAAAAACCCAACTAGGTAGAAGAGGAATTTGTGAATTAGATACACTTGAAGACACACAATCAATAGTGGGGGTGTGTGTTAGCCAAACAGGTTTAAGTGACTTTTTTTTCTTAACCTCTGACTTCACACCTCTACAGTCTCTAAAAATACAGCGCTGTATATCACAACTGGTTCACTTCAGCTGACCTGACACGATTAGAGGCTGACCTGGACTGATAAAAAGGTGAGAGGGGGTGCAGATATCCTGAGGACACATTAGAGGCCTGGCTACATAAAACAGAATATACACTTTGATCGTGAAAGTTGGCAGAAAATAATCACGCACTCTAAAGTTCCTTAATGACACTACGTTAATTTTTTCTTAACTTTATGATATCGATCAGAAACACTAGACTGTATTTTACCAACATTTGACAAGACATCATTAAAGTCTCCCTCCACTTTTAAATATTTTTCACACATTTATGTTTACTAAAACATGTGACATTGTCTATACTGACTTGTGTCTGCAAAGTTTGTCTTTTTACATTCCTCTACTGAAGGGGACGGTGTCTGTGATGATGACCCAGTTAGCTTACAGGCTAACAAACAACATAAACCAATAAAAGAAGTGAACTATACTCACCATTCTGATATGTTTGCTAGTTGCTGTTTTGATGAACAGATTCCTCATCTGGGTCTGACTGAGGCTTAAAAATGTGGCTGCAACTCTGTGATGCGTCCTCTAACGCCAACATTAACCGTCTTTATGCACACTGTTCTTTCACCAGTCAACGCAGAGCAAAAAGCAATGGTGTGCAGGAATCCAGATTTTCTCCATGAAGAAGAAATACTGCATCTCTTTCCTGCACTTTTTTGCATTGTTTAAGAAACTACTTATCATAGGACATTATTTTTACATACTTTATAAAGGGTTTGGAGGGGGACTTGATCGTTTCAGCTTGCTCTCTGGGTCATTTGATATTTTCGTCAGTAAAGGGGCAATGCCCATTTCAGCACAAAAACAAGACGAAACAGCAACACTAGACCACTGCAGGTGCAGACTTGAAGGAAAACAACTTAAAAGGTTTTTGGTTTAGGCCGTCAAGCCAACTGCAAGCGTGGGACATTCAGGAGGACACTCAGACTGACACACACCACAAAGCTCACATTCAGATCTGTTCATCTCTGTCCTCCTTTCTGCTCTCTGCCTGGAGTCAGACTCCACTGTTCACGACACTCTGCTTTACACCATGTAATGACTTTATTGTATTATATAGTGACATGATTCACTGCATTAAAGAGCTCGCCATTTCTGCTGACGTGAGTGTAAGTTTATTTTGTGGTGCTGGCTGTTGGGGATAGCTCAGGAGGAATACTGTACTGTGTGTGTGAGTGTGTGAGTGTGTGAGTGTGTGAGAGAGAGACAGAGATTGTTTCTGCTGCTCACCTTCCCATCAGGTGCAGATGTGGAAACAGTCTGTTTGGCAGCCAGTCGAGGACTGCAGCGCTTCACTGTGGTTCTCCTCATGATGAACGGACTGGCCTCGCCCAGAGGAATATCAGCAAAGCCTGAGTACAAATGACGACTTCAGATTTTTTTGCGCTATGGAGAATGATGATCATGCCAACTAATATTCCACGCAGTGATTCATTGTTTTTTGCGCCCGAGTCTTAACAGTTAACAAGCCTGTTCAACACACATCTGTGTCTTAAGCTCATGATGAACAGTAGTAATCTTAAAAAAAAACAACAAAAAAATGGCTCTGAGCAGTGGTTTTCAACCTTTTTGTTAATAAATCAACCCCTGAGTCAGTGACATATTTCATGGATAATTAATACTACATAAAATGCAGAGCAATAACAGAGCAAAACAACCGTTAAACAATTAACCCAAAAAGTGAACACAATAACTGCAGGAAATTTGTGTAAAACGAGTGATTTAGATGAGTTCTGAATAGATTATTTCTGCTGAATATTGCATTATAGATGACTTTTCATGATACTTTTAGGAACTTATTATATAATAGCATGTATTCAGTGTTTTTGTTTGTTTGTTTTTAAAACAATCATGCATTTCTTTCTCACTGATGCTTGGCCAGTGTTTTTTTTTAGCTCTTTAGCTGTTTGACTGTGTAAATATCTGATGCAAGACAAGGTAGTTTGATGTCCTTATCCTGTGAATTTTTTTAGTTTATATCATGAATAATAGTCCATAGCCGACTATATTGTTTTGGTTTTTTTTTTTAATATAAATTGTCTAACACCCCATAAAATCAGGGCCATGTGAGCCTCTGTGAAGCTTTAGTGATCCCTTGTGGGGGTCAGAAACCAGTAGAGTCATACAGTATTTTCAAACCCACAGAAATTATGGAAGAGCATGTTACCGGTGCCAATTCCCAGTAAATATTACATTTTCTAACCTTTCTACATTAGAAGCTAATCACACTCTCTCCCTAACATGCGAGACTGGACTGTTAAAACTATGACTCACGCTGGAATACACCTGCACAGAAAACAAACATGTTAGTGTCTTTTTTATCTCAGTGTTGTGAACTTGTGACACATTTGTGGCTACATTAGATCACAAGACATCGCGTACCTTTCTGCACCAGCTCAGGAAGTCCCTCTGGTCTGAACTCCTCGTCGTCCTCTTCAGTTCTCGGTTTGGGTGTTGTCGCTGCATTGGCCTTGATCTTCTTTGTCAGGTTGTGCAGGGCCTCCTGGGCACTGTCTTTATCACTGATGTCACGATGACCCCGTTTCGCTGACGATGACCCCAGAGGAGACCTCTGAGGTGTTGAAGGAGCCATGTTCTCAGTGTTGTCATCCAGTTTTTCTTCCAGGTGTTTGGAGGAAGACTTCCTTCCTGAGCGACGGCGACGAGTATTGTCAGTGCTGCTCGAGTGGATGTTAGCTTCGTTAGCACGTTGGCTAGCAGTGAGCTGCTCCAGCTGTGTTGTCAGTGCATCATTGGTCTCTTCCAGTTTGTGGACTTTAACCATCAGGCTGCAGTATTTATCCATGCTCTCGTCCGCTTCCCTGCTTTTCTCCTCCATGAGTTTGTTCAGTTCATCTAAGTCACTCTTCATCTCCTCCAGCTCTGCGTTTCTCTCCTCTAACTCCTTCTTCCTTCCCTCGAGAGCAGCCTCAAGTTTGTTCACCGCCTTAGTTTTTTCTTCTGCCTCCACCATCTTCTGCTGCAGGGCAGTCTTCAGGTCTTCCACTTCCTTCTCTCTTGTCTCTGCCTCCATCTTCAGCCGGTCCAGCTCAGACTGCGCCTCCTCGCTGCTCTTTGCGTTGCCTGCAACAAAAAGTGGCCTATGTTAACGAAATTATTCAGCCGCAACTTCATGTTTTTGGAGGACTATGCAGGTTGGGACATTGAAGGGTGTGATCCTAAATGGAAAAAAAGGGTGGCATATGTCCGCATTTTCAGAATTTTTAATTTCATGTCATTTTAGTAGATGGACTAATGCTATTATAGCCATTCTCTTTCAAATCAGAGCATCATATATTAAAACATAATTATTTTATTATCTGTACTTGTTATAATACTGGCCTTTGTCTGCAAGTATTCAGATCCTGGATTAATTAAGATTTATTTAAGAACACAAACTGATGTCTGTTGAATGTGTTTCCACACCTGAGCTGTTTAACATCTCTCGCTTCTCCTGCTCCAGCTGTTTGCAGGTCTTCATCCAAAGACTCATCTTACTCAGTGCAGAGTCTCTCTCTTTAGACACACGAGCAGCCTGAGATGTTAGCTCAGACACCTGAAATGGGTGGAGAGAAAGTTGTGAGATTTAGTCAGATTCAGAGATTTACACATATGCAGAGTGGTTGGACATTTGATGAGGACACATCATTTCTTAAAGCATGCCAGCGTAGTTTTATTTTACTCTTCCCTGAAAAGGTATAATCTCACTCATGTCTCATTGAAGACTGTTGTTCTAATGATTTTCTAGACTTTGAAATGATGATGATTCTCTTGTGGAAACAGCTGCTCTGACATTTTGAACCTGTTATGTTGACTTATTCTGGTATTTTGGATTCAGGATTTTCTTTATAAAGGATTAAAGATGACACAAACAAGTAAAAATGAACTGGTGATTACTACAGGCAAAATGGATTTTTTTTTGCACGTGTAGACAATTAAAACCAGTGTGCATACCTGCACATTGAGCTGTGTGGCAGACAGCTTGCATGTCTTCAACTCTCTCTCCATAGAGGCAACTGTAGACTGAAGAGTCTCTTGTTCTTCTCTGAGTTTCTCTTTCTCTTCTTCTGCTCTTTGTTTCTCTTGTTCCAGTGAAGAAAGAGCTGAAGAAAGGTTATTTTTCTCTGCTTCAATCACAGAAAGGGATGACTGCCATTCCTGCTTTTCAGCCTCTAGCTCCTGTTTCTTCTCCTTTATTGACTCCCTCTCTTCCTTTAATGAAGAAAGAGATTGTTGCATGTCATGTTTCTCCTTTTCTATCAACAAAAGGCTCGACTGAAGCTTCTCTTTCTCATCAGCTAACACCCCCCTCTCCAGCTCTAGTCTTCCTTTTTCTTGTTCTACTGATGCAAGAGTGCAATGCAGATTGTCTCTCTCTTGTTCAACTGAAACTAGGGTCAAGTGCAGTTTCTCTTTATCGTCTGCCAGCCGTCTATTCTCTTCTTCAATCTGTTCTTTCTCCGCAATAACAGACGAAATTTCTTTTTCTGAGGCCTGTCTCTGCTCAGCCTCCTTCTCCAACACTTCTCTCTCTGTCTCTTTCATTTTTATGAGTGTTTTAAGACAATTCATTTCTTCTTCCAAAGCCTCAATATTGTTCCTCAGATTATTTCTCTCTTTCTCCCACTCTTCTCCATGAGAGCGGAGCCTCTCTCCTTCTGTCTGCCACTCCTCCAGAGAAGCCTGCAGACAGGTTTTTTGTTTCTCCATCTCCACTAGCAGAGACTGCATCCTCTCTTTCTCCTCCTCTGTTTCTGCACTCTTTAGTTCAAGGCAGAACTCTCTCTGCCGAGAAGCTTCCAGCTGCGCCTGAAGGTCATCCACCTGTTTCGTTTGCTTCTCTGCTTCCTCTCTCAGTCCTTTCTCCAGCTGTTCTATTCTGTA
The DNA here is from genome assembly GCF_008729295.1 of Plectropomus leopardus. Taxonomy (NCBI): domain Eukaryota; kingdom Metazoa; phylum Chordata; class Actinopteri; order Perciformes; family Serranidae; genus Plectropomus; species Plectropomus leopardus. The sequence continues at coordinate 21,276,859 of NC_056463.1, forward strand.
TTTCTGTCTTTCATCTTCCTCTTTTCTATCCAGCTGAGCCTTCTCCAACCCTCTCTCCAGCTCCTCCTTAGCAGCCCTCAGTTCCTCTGTCTCTCTGTTTTTTGTCTCCAGCTCTCTCTCCATGCGTTCTTTCTCAGATTTCAGGCTGTCCAGCGTGGCTGAGAGCTCTGATAGTTTCTCGCCGAGCTCTCTCTTCTCCTCTTCCACCTGAGGGTCAGGAGGTGGCGATAGTTCAAATCCGACAGCAACAGATTTTGTGAAACAAGCCAAAGAGGAAATCAAGATGGAAAGGAAAAGAGCAGAAAGAGATAAAGGGAGAAAACTGATTAAAATATTGCTTAGTTTATGACGGTAATGTTGTACCATTAGAACATAAAGAAAAAAAAACGTATCACAGACTGACAGCAAAGGGTATCAGATAGCCAAAAACAGATAAATATGAATGTACCTTTTCCCTTTCCTCCTCCAGTTCAGCTTTGGCTGTTTCAGCCTGTATAAGAGAATAAAAACTTTTTATTTAGTACAGACTGAACAAATCTTGACCCTTTATCAAAACCCAACATGTGAATTTTATCCAGGCAATATTAATCATAACATGAGGCAGACTAGAATACCTGCAGCACAGCTTCCTCAAGACTTTGCTCTGTGTCTTCCTTCTCACGCTCCAGGGCATCAATGCATTCTTGCAGTGAGTCAGACTTCCTCTGGGCAGCTAAAGAGATAAAGAGTCACATTTAGGCCAACACCTCGCAAAACTAGAGGTTATGTAACTTCAAAAGATGTTAAAGTCACCTTTAAGCAGCTCTCCCATCTTCTTTTTCTTCCTCTCGTCCGACTCAATGCGGACCTGGAGCTTTTCAATACCAGTCCTCATCTGTCGGACCTCATCCTGTGTGGAGTTCAGACGAGAGGCAATCTCTCCTTTTTCCAGTAGAGAGGACTCCAGAGACTGCGAGAGACGACACACTTCTCCCTCTAAAGCCTTGAGGAAAAACAGAAGGGAAAGATGAAGGATTAGAAACTTAACAGCATCTGAACCTTCTGAGGTTTCATCAGTCCTTGCACTCTGTACTAACAGCATGTTTAGGCTTTCTGACACACAACACTTAATTTAGTTTTTAACTGATAAGATAAAGAGCAAACTTTATGAAGATATGTTTCCTGAGGAAAGCTGACCTCAGCAAGTTATAACCCCCTCACCTGTATCTTGCCAACCATGGACTCAGTGCTCTGACTGGCCGAGGTTCGGTCTTCTTTGATCTTGTCAAGCTGCCCCATAAGCTCCTCTTTTTCTCCACTCTGTTGGGATATTGCCTGCTCCAGTGCCTTAATCTGCTCCAACAGCTTTAATGAAAGAAATTAAGAAATTAGCTCTTTATAATGTTGCTACAATACCAAAATTTTAAACCTTAAACACATGGTATGGAAAAATGATGGAGGTATGAACACTTTTGACAACCTTACTCATGCAGAAAAACAAAAACATCAGGGATTGTTTTTATTGGAAAAAAAAGAATTGTACCCTGGTCCCAGACCTTTGAACATTTCATGTACATACCTGTTGCTTCTCTGTCTTCAGTTTTTCCATGCTGTTTTGCAGAGCTTCATACTCCTTCCTCCCTGCTCTGATGTCATCCTCCAGGATGGTAATTAGGTTTCTGGTGTCACAGTTAGTCTTCTCCAGACTGTGAACTTTTTCCCTCCATTGGCCCAAAGACTGGTTCAGGTCATCTCGTTCCTCAGTGCAGGACACAAGTTCAGACCTCAGCTGGGTTGTCTGGAGAAATAAGATTTAGAATAGTTATGTCTAACTGATCAGTAATCTTAAAATAAACACAACATATTCACTAATATCTTACTGTGTTGTCAGATTTTCCAGAAGTTAAAAACTAAAATGCTTGAGCATATACATTTCTTTGATATTTTTTTTACAAAACATGCACATGAATCTAGCCCTGACACAGTCAAACATTGTATTTTGATGTTTTGGCACATCAGCTTTTGACGCTCACCTCTGTGATGAGTGTTTCTATCTGCTGCTCCATGCCTGAACAAGTCCTCCTCTGGGTCTCCAGCTCATCAGTGAGTTTGGTCCTCTCGCCCTGCAACGTTTCCAGATCGGTCTCCATGCCCAGGATGTGCTGCTCTAGGTTGGCTTTCTCTGAGCGAACTCTCTTCAGCTCACTCTCCTGCTGAAGGAATTTCTCATCCCATCCACCTACAGAAACAAGGAAAATATCAAATCAATACTAACATGCCTTAAGATAGACTAAAAGACTGCGTATTCCTTCATAAACTATGCTGTGCCATCCAGGGTCCACATTTAGCGCTCCCAAAATACCAGTAAAAATACATGTTGGTGAATAAAAGAAAGCTGCTCAAATAAGCCTACTTTACTACAAAATCCTATCATTACAAATCATAAGCTGATTCACCATGTTTTGTTTTGATTTGACTCAACAACATGAACATCAGTAACTGTTCTTTAATTGACCCTCACTGTTTATTTTGCTTGCTACACAGATCAATTGCCAGTGATGCTGTTCAGGAACCACAAGGGAGAATTTTACACTCACCCACATATTTACATTAGCATAATAAGATCCCACTGATAACTTGAGCTCAAAATTCTGTAAAACAAAATGTTGAGCTCACATGATCAGGATGGTCTCACCAGCCTACATATGTATGTCTCAGACTAAGGTTTAAAATCAGTAAATAATCTCACACTGTTGTTTTTATGCATTATGCATATGCAGTAAGATGAAATATGGAAAATATTTACCTTTGGCCATCTCCAGTCCTTCCATTAACTCCATAACATCCGACAGCTGGAATTTAGCCGTTTGCAGCTGCAGTGTTAATGTCTCCCTCTCCTCTGACAGCCGAGCCAGCTAAAAAATTAAGCACACAGTATCAGTATCAGTTATACTAAAGTGGCAGTGTAAAAATGCCATTTTTATTTATGTGGTGTTTGCCATTCTGTGATATCTTCCACCTACCTGATCAGCAATGACTTTCTTTTCATCCAAAGCAACGTTCAGCTTGTGTGCTGCACCCTGTGCCTGCTCCTCTGCTGCACAAACTTTCTTTTCTAAGTCTTGAACTTGGACTTTGAGTTCAGAGGTCAACTCCATTCTGAGTGCGAGGTCGGCCCTCAGCAGGTCAAACTCTGAGCGCAGGGCCTGGAGTTCTTGTTTTTGGATCATTTCAGTGAAGTGGTTGAGGTCATCTTGTACCTGGGACAACTCTGTCACTGATAAACAGGTTGAATATATACAAATTATTTTAAAATCACTGGTCAGATTTAGGCAAATAATTCATAGTGTGAATCAAAATTCCTCTAATTCAGCATGTAGTATCAAGCCTAGGTGCCTGGAAGTCTAAAATAGGTTGTAATACTTATCTATTCTGAGCAAAAAGTTCAAAGCTTTATTTTTTTAAGTCTTAAAAATATGGATCCCCGTAAAAAGCTGAATTACCACTGGTAGTGTAACTAGTATATTCTTTTTTTGAAGAGATTGCTGAAATCATGAGACTAAGGTGGAAGCTCAGTGTGAAACAAACTGATCTATAATGAAAAAAATACAATAATTTAAAATGCAGTCATAGGCAGCATTGAATTACTCACCAGAGGATTCGGACTGTCTGGTCTCACCAACGGAGGCTAATGGTAGAGAAAGCTCAGAGGTTTCTGATTTATTTTCAGGAACGTCTCTGGGACTGCCACTGTCCTCAGGAAGCTGCAAGAAATATAATTAAAACACACATTTTTCATTAACAAAATGCTAAACTTCTTTATGCAAAACATCCCCTTCTCGTAGAGAAATCTCAGTAACAACTATCTCATTACTGAATAATAAAGCAAGTATCTCCCAATTTAAACCCATGAAAGTTTGACTGAAGGACACATTATTTTACCTGATCTAAGGCTTGCTGTTGATGGTGGTGCTGCTGCTCCTCATTACCCGATGTTTCCTCCCTCCCCTCTGCCAGGTCATCCTGGATCGTCTCTTGCTCACTGATGTCCTCTTTTAACACCAGCTTCGTCTCACTACCAGGTTTGAGGGAGATTAGATTTATATATCACGCTATAAAGCACAACCACACAAAAGTATACAGTTGTGTATTTGTCCTTACTACAAAACTCATTGTACCTGAAGTCCTCTTCGGACTGGTGAGAAAGTTCACCCAGTTCACACACCATGGGGCACAGCTGTTCATTTACTGTAAGGGACTTAGTATTGGTGCTTGTGTCAAGTGTTGGCTCGATATCAGTCTGTCCTGCTGCTTCTGCTGGGCAAACAATTACAGATAACTCAATATTAATGTCTGCATTCATATTGAGGTAGCCGCTGTGGCTTATGAATGTAATTTATCTGGTTTTGGTTGAAACTCACCAACGATCCCTGTCTCCTCACTCTCCATATAGCAGATTTTTTCTCCTGGCTTCTGGGCTCCCTGTGATTCTGAGAGCTGCTGTATGAGGCCGTGTTGTCGGCCCACCTGCTCCAGCAGTGTGTCGTACTGCTGCTTGAACACGGTCAGCTCGCTCTGTAAGGACGCTAACTTCTGATGCAGTTCTGCCTGCTCCGCCTCAAACCGTTGGCTCCTGTAATACATTAAACATTAAATAACATTATTTAAATACCATTAAAATGATGCTATTGTAATTTAAGCTCTTAGTTGTAAACAAAACATTTAATAAAAGTACAAAAATATACATACAAACTACCAAATTCAACTACACAGTAGTGAATCATACAAACTAAAGATGGACGTACCTCTCTCTGTCCTCCTCCTCGGTCCTCTTGTCCCTCATTTCTAGCTGCTCATGAAGTGAAGCCACCTCCGCTTTGTGCCTCTCTATGCTTTCTTGTAACTGCAGCTTCTCCTCAGTGACTTGGCTCACACTTGACTGTAGTTTGATATTCTCTTCAGCCAGCTGATTACAGTTAACTTCCAGCTGAAGCTTTTCCTCACCTACCTGATTCAAGATAGCAACAGAGTCATTTTTCTCGGAGGTTATCTCACTTAGTTGAGCCTCAAGTTTGACTTTTTCCTCGTTTAACAGATTGAGAATAACATCTAGTTGGGCTTTCTCCTCGATGACCTGTCTGAGGGTTGATTCAGCTTCCTGTTTTTCTCGTGCCATTTGGTCAATGTTCAGCTTTTCTTCAGTTAACAGCTGAATGTTGGTCTGCAGTCGCTTGATCTCCTCAGAAAGCTCGTCTAGACTGGCTTCCAGCTGTTTCTTCGCTGCATTTACTTGAATCATCTCACTTTCCAGTTGCTCTTTGTCCTCTGTTAACTGCTTCAGCGTAGACTCGAGGTTGTTTTTCTCTTGTTTCAAGTGGTTAAGATCATTGTCTTTGTCCACGATTATCTGCTTGAGAGTTTTCTCTAACTTGACATTTTCTTCTGTGGTCTGGCTGAGTTTAGACTCTAAAGTAGCAATATTCTCCTCCAGCTGTTTTTGATTAACAGCCTCCTCTTCCAGACGAGTTATTTCACAGCTCCTCTCCATCAGCTCCTCCTGAGCTGTGACATACTGTGTCTCCAGCACAGAGTTCTGAGATTGAACCTCCTCTAACCGCGACTCCAAGACAGAGACCTGAAAAAGTTACAGTTTAGACTAAATCCAATTAGGGATGTTTTTTCTTCAGCACAGAGCAACAACTGTCCCCACGAAATAAAAAATACATTTTCCCAGTTTAAATCCTGTGTCCCTGTGTTAATAAACTGATCATTTATCTCTTGCTATATGCTGAATACAAGCCAAAAATTCCCTATCGGGATATTTTTTCATCACAATCTCTTCCTTTAGAACAGTTTCAAATATATAATGACAAATCCTGCAACTCAGGGGCATTTACAAAAGCTCCTACTTACAGCAGATTCTGCTGTAGCTCCGTATCACACTTAACATTTAGCCTGCACACTTTTTGGTGGTCCAATTAAAAGTGTAGGATTTTATTCAAATCCCTCTTGTAACAGTCTCAAATACATGTTTTTTTCACTGAGAAATACATCCCAGTACAGAAGCTATAGGCGCTGTAACTTCCATTTCACAGGGATTTTAAAGATGATGCCCATTTTTAAACAATTAAATAAATCAGGAGTTATGAGACACATTCAAATTCATTGACTTTGGTAGACTTTTTTGTGAGAAGGGAGCTCTACCTGGGTTTTGCTGTCCTCCAGCTTGGCCTCCATGTCAGACATCTGTGTTCGGTTGTGAGCCAGCTGAGCTTCCAATGACTCAATGGTTCCCTTCAGCTCCTCCACCTGACTGTCAAAAGAGTTCATGGCTGTCTCGTTGTCCTCCAGGTCCATTTGCAGCATCTCAAGCTGCACCTGAATGACATGAAAAATAAAATTATTAAAAAAAAACTCACTTCTGATCTGCCAATTTGTTATAATACTCCAGGCAAGACTAACATACAGTGCCTACTGTATGAATGAAGATTGCGGACACGTAAGACCAAAAACATAACCAATCAGTAACTAACCTTGATTTTGTTCATGGCAACCACCTTCTCCTTAAGAAGATTTGACGTTTTGGTCTGCTCTGCCTCTGCTTCATTGAGCTTCTCTTTCAGACTCTTTATCGTGTTGTCTCTCTCTTCTAAGCCTTGTGAAGCAGCCGTCAGTGTCGTTTTCATGGTCCTGATCGCTTCCCGTTTAGAACTGGATTCCGTTTTAGCAGCAGTTGCTGATTTCTTGGCGGCTTCAAGCTTCTCTTTGAGGATCTTCTCTTTGTTGAGGAAGCTTTCAACCTCCAAAGCATGATTCTCTGACTCTCTGCTCATCTTCTCTGTGAGCTCTTTGAGTTCTTTCTCCATATTTAAGATCAGATCAAGTTTCTCTGTCAGGGTGTTCTCCAAGTTGGACTTGATTTCATTAGTGGAGGAGAGAGTCTTCTCAAGAGCATCTAGATGCTCTTTACGGTCAGCAAGGGACTGGTTGGCCACATCCAGTTCATTCTGCAAGACTGGAAGCTTCTCTGCTACAAATTTGCTTGCAGCCAGCTCTTCTTCTAAGGAAGATATCTGCTCCAGAAGTAGGTTGATCTTCTCACTGTGAGCCTGCTGGAGGTCCTTTATATGAAATAGATTAACGTTTATTTACTGTTAACACAGCACATTGTATATATGAAAAAAACACTGCTAAACAGAGTACATTTTTAAAGTAAAATAATTTACCTCAGCCCTTTTGTTCATCTCTTGAACAGTAATTTCCAACTCAGAGTTTTGTTTCTCCAAAGACAAAATCTGAACTTCTGCCTCACTAAGTTGCTTCTCCTTCTCTTCTGTGTCACTTTGCAGATCCTTCAGCTCCTCCTCTAATTCCTTGAACTCTTCTGATTTCCTCTCATGCATCTTTTTGAGTTCTTCTTCACTGTCTGACAGCGTCTTAATTTGTCTCTGCAGCTCAGCTCCCAGTTGCTCCTGCATCTTCAGGAACTGATCCGTGGAACTGACCTGAAACATGAAGTGAAGAATGAACTATGGTTAAGACAAAAGCAAGAAATAATACCCAACATAATGTAAACGTACAGAGCAGATCACTGAGGTCAGTAGAATAGATTTAATCTATCATGTCTTAAATTATAGGCTCAGTCATAATACTCGTCTGCTTCTTCTTAAAGTGCAAGATATAATGTTGGGTAAATATGAACTAATGTTTAATAGAAGATACTTTGATCATAATGTACTTATTGGTCACACAATTATTTTGTACCTTACAGTATATTGTAATCCATTACAACATCATAAATAAACACAACTGCAAAAATGCCCATAATGTTTAATTAACTCCAAAACAAATGACATAATTTCTAAAGAAAATACTAGTTAATATAAAAATAATGAGTGACTGGTAATTTGTTTGAAAGTGTTTCTGTTGTATTCCAGTAAAACAGACCTGGTTTTTGGTGAGCAGCAGCTCTTGCTGAGTCTCCTCCAGCTGCAGTTTGAGCTGCTCATTTTCGTCAGCCTTTGCTGAAACCCTCTCCTCACACTGCTTCAGCAGAGCAGCCTTCTCCTCTGCCAACCTGGAGATTAGACACAGAAACAGAGTATGCATGTCAAAAGCAAGCTACAGTTAATGTCTCCCAAAGGTAACAATGAAGACACAGTATTTATATCATACTTGTATCATAAGACTCAGCCATCCGAAAGTTTTTTTTATTGTGACTGAATCATCCTCTTAAACCCTACAATGTCATGTTGCACAGTCAGTACGTTTACATGAAGTTTAGTTGAAATACAGTTATAGTTTGATCAGGCCATTTCATCAGACTACTGTTCTTGTTCCAGTATAAAAGCACCGGTTGTGAGTTTACCGCTGCCTCCATTAGCTGTTGTGGAAGGTAAAGAGGAGCAAATATTCAAATATAATAGACACTAAGGTATCTTTTGCTGCAGCCCCGTCCCCAGCAGTACATTGCTTAGCTTCTGTGCCAGTGTTGTGGGACTGTACTTTATCAGAGGAAAGGTTTTTTTTTTTTTTAAAAAGTGCCTTACTTGTTTTGCACCCCCACCCCCCCACCCACCCATAAATAACGAACAGTCCCTATCCCTAACCACTGAAGGAGGCTGGCGTGGCGACTAGGAATACACGCAGAACGCAGAGTCCAATTAAAGTCTGAAGAGGTGTTTACATGACAGAATAGCTCGACTTCCAATCAAATTATATTATTAGTTTGACTTAAGAAATTCGGTTTTGATGTATTTTTAAAGTTCCATTTTAGTTAGACTAACACAATAATTCGACTTTTTCTAGCATCATATAAATGCACTGAGTGACTCAGGGAAGAATCAATACCTTTTAGACACAGTCTCAGCAAAAACTAAACTTTATAAAGCTTGTGAAGGTAGGATTTATTGCAGCACTGTTTTATTTGAAAAAGAGTTCATTCAAATTATTAATTAACCATCAACTAATAAAACTCCCACCTGGCAGTTTGCTCCTCTTGCTGAGTTGTAGCCTGAACCAGGCTCTCCCTCAGCTGGCTGATCTCTGCTTGGCCCAATTCGACCAGCTGGTCTTTAGAGCGAACCAGGTCGCAGGCTGCCTGGTGCTCCTCCTGCAGCTCTGTGTTGGTCCTCTCAGCCTGCTCTGCTCGAGCTATTTCCTTTTGCAACCGCAACTCCAGAGCTTTGACCTATTCAGATAAAGTAAGCATTAGGCCAAACGAAAAATATATTTAAACAATGCATACAGATTGTAATGCTTGACATCCAGTCAGAGTTTAAAAAATACTGGGTATCATGTGCTGTTACCAAGACCAAAATCTGAATAAGGATACAGCGTAATTCACCGATGCAGAGAATCAGTTTATCATCTAATTTCATTACAAAACAAGAAGGAGGGGCGCCATGTTTTTCAATAAATACATTTTACATTTTAGATGTGCGAACAACAATACAATAAATCACCTGTAGTTCAAGCTGAGCCACTTGCACAGCCACATTCTCCAGGTCTTTGATGTGCTTCTGTCCGGCCTCGGAGAATTTAGACTGGAGCTCATTATACTGATGCTCCCTCTCCTCCAACTCTGTGCTCTTGTTGAGGAGTTCTCCCTTCAAGGCATCTATGTGAGCAGACAGACTGGCCTTGTCTCCTTCCACACTCATGAGCTGCTTCTACAATAGAGAGCAGAAATGTATTCAGTCCACTGAATCTCCAGGGCAAAGGCTAATTAATGGCAATAACACAACACATCCAAAATGCACTGAGCAACACAGGTTAAAAGTTTTTACATTCAACAGACCTCATAGACTTTGTTATGATTTTCTGTGCTATTAAGGTCTTTCAAACTTTGTTACTGTAGCTGCCATAAGTGGCAGTTATATATATTTGAGTTGAATTTTAATAATGAATCAAGTGAATCAATATTTGAGTTGGATCCAATCATGATTTGTGTGTCTTTTATCAAATAATGCTGTGTGTAAGATGAATTATAAAAGTGTCTCTGGAAGGACAGGAACACCGAAACGTATAAATTCCCTTGTTAGAGGCGTTCCCCTCCCCTTTCCTTTACAGCTGAAGTCATTACCTGCAAGGTAATGGAGGCTAAGTGGTGAAATCACTACTGAAAATAAATTGTGAAGATGCTCAACACCTTTCTGTTCTCCTCTTAAAGTTAATGAGGCCATTGCGGTACAGTTTTATTTTGTTTGTCAAGCTTATTATTTATTCTAATAGAGATAGCGACATTTGTAATGAATTTTCAGTGAGACATTTGTACTGATTATTTATATTTTGATTTTGTGTGTGTTTTTAGTTCTCACGGCATGATTGACAACATGTGTGACCGCATGTTTGTATAATAAAAGCCTGTAAACAAGAGAAACGCCTTGTGTCTGTGGTTAAACTGGAGGGGAGCAACTACGGTTATTAAAGATGACTCATTTGTGAATTCAAAGCAACACTTCGCAGGTTTTGGGGTGCACAGCTGAACAAATCAGTTCTTTCAATACATGCACTTCTGTGCTGAACATGACAAGTACCCAAGTGTGCAGTAGAATAATTTATCAATCTGGAAAAAACTGTGTGGTATATCTTTTCAATTCCATAATTTAAGTGAGTATACTAGGAACTATAGCACCTTACCTTAACTTCATCATTAGCCTCATTCAGGGAGGCAAGACTTTTCTCCAAGTTGATAATTTTGTCAGTGAAGTCTTTCTGCATGGCCTCAGTTTCATTAATCAAGGTCTCCTTTTCGTTTTTCCACTCCAGCAGAGCCTGATGTTCTTGTCTCAGTTCCTTACTCTCAGTCTGACTCACACTGAGACTGGATTTCAGCTCTTGGCACTCCTTCTCCATCACCGTCAACCTGTTAGTCAGCTTCTCTGTCTCTTGCTTCTGTTTCTGCAGTTCACTCTGAGATCTACAGTGCGATGAGTACATTTACAATGACTGAGGAGCATCTTAAATATCATAGTACAGTTTGCTTTTTGCGCATTACAAAGTGTGACTAACTTTTGTTCTTTTTCTACAGTAAAACTACGTTTACCTGTCATTTTTGGTCTCTGCATCAGAAAGCATCTTCTTTAAGTTTTCCAGATCCCGGGACGAAGCCTGAGTCTGCTGCTCCAGTTTGGACTGCAGTCTCTTCAGCTCCTCCGTCTGTCCTTCGGATTTTGCTTAGGAGCAAAAAAGACAAGTTAAAAAGCTATATTATCTCAGATAATTCTCTGAAGTAACTGTTGCCTTCGCATCTCTTTCAAGTAATATACCTTTGAGGTCATCTAGTAACCCCTGGGTGCGTTTGAGGCTCTGGTCTGCGCTTTTCTTCTCTTCCTCCAGCTGATTAAGACGCCTGCTGCTCTGGTCCAACTGGACAGTCACACTATTCTTCTCTCTCTGAAGCTCCTAGAGGGAAGAAATGTGGAGAAAACATGAGTGGCAACAGAAGGCTGTAAAAGGTAGCTGGGAAGACTACGAGACAAAAAAAAGGTTGCAGGAAATGCAAAGTGATGGAAATAAGGGAAGACCTGTTCATAGTGCTGAGATACATACATATTAAAACCTTTACATTTTGGGAATTGTGTTCGGGAATTTGATTTAGGTATACTAAACTGCTGTTTACTAACATGTCTACTGCCAGTAGACATGTTAGTTAGTCATCAATTCACAATAACATTAAATGGATATTCTACTGAAAGCACCACACCTCCATTTTCTTGCGGAGGTCCTGCTCTTTGGTCTGGGTGGCCTGGAGGCTCTGCTCTGACCTTAGCAGTTTCTGTTTCTGCTCCTCCACCTCCTTCTCCATCTGACTCTTCTGGAAGCACATCTAGAAAATAAGAGGAGCAGGGAGGAGTAAAGATGAGAAGGCAGCAGAACATTTAAGAAAGAAAATCTGAGAGGTGTAATACAAATATCATGTACCCTAAATTTTTTAATAGTCAGAAGATGATGTGAAAGGGATTAAGTTGCAACTGAATTTCATTTCAGCGTTAAAATATTTCAGTAATTCTGATATGATAGATACAATTCACCATTTTCCACATTGCTGGCAGCTGGCATGTTTTGCATATAAACAGAAATAGTTAATACTGCAACAGTCAGTCTCTTGGAGGTTAAGTACAGGGCAGGAGTGAAGCAACAGAAACATGGGAAATGCATCAGTCTACAACATCGTGAACTGTTTTCCACTCAGCCTAAACTGAGCTTAATCGTCTTCTTTTCTCACAGCCAACATCAAAATAAATATGTCTGTGTATAATGAGAGTAACAGTATCTTTAAGGTAGCCAATTAAATTAGTTACACAACATAATTACTAGAAGCTTATGTGCCAGCCTCAGAGACGGTTCAATGACTTCGAGGTTATCAAAGTTGACGGCTGTGGGAAGAAAGAGGGAATCAAGGTAGATGAAGAAAGATCAGACTGGAAATGTTACAAAGTTACCTTCTCCATGTCAGCCTGCAGCATGTTGTGGTCTTTTTTGGACTGCTGGATCTCTTGAGTAAGTTTGGTTCTGGTCTGGTCCAGCTGCTGTTCCAAAGCCTTGTGAGAAGTTTGCAGCTGGGCTAGCTCCTACACAAAACGTAACAAAGACAAACCTTTTTTGACCAAAAGTCTAAAAAGTATTTGTATTTATAACATTGAGTAAAACCTAAAACATTAAGGTCTAACTATGTTATGTGTCGAGATCTTTGCACCTTTTGACTGTCTCTCTCTTGGTCCTTGAGTTTCTGCTCCAGGGCTCGTTTGCAGCTCTCAGCGTTGTGCCTCTGACAGCTCATCTCCTCTGAGACTTGTTTCAGTTTCTGCTCAACTGATGAACACTTACAACAATAAGCAGAGTCTTTGTTAGTCATTTACAGGTTTGCTTGAGTTTTTACCCATCTCACCTACTATAAACTCAGTAATCAAGGAGAAATAGAACAGAAATAGTAAATATCTTATATTACTAGAGTATCTATGTACTGATCATGGAAGCCTACCTTAGCCACAACCTGCTGGTGTTTGTCTGTGGCCTGATTCAGCTCGTGGCTGGTCTTGGCTAGGTCTCTGTCCCGTTCTGTCAGCTCTTTCCGGGCCTGGTTCAGTTGGGTTTGTAGTTCCTGCAGCTTGGAGGCCTGGCTACGAATTTCCTTCTCCTGAGTGGACAGATTCCTCTCCAGCTCTGACACACGGCCACGCAGCTCTGATGAAGACAGAGAAAAAAATGTAAGTCCTGCTGCTGGACAGAATCTGGTTATTGAACTCAAAAGCAGCTAACTACATTTTTTAGAGGTAGAATATGTACAATATGATAGGCTCCCTAATATTTCACAGAAAAATAATACCAAAAACTATGCAAGCTATTATTCCAAAACAAATTATAAACAGTCCACCTTGGTTAATGGTCTTCAGCTGATCCATCTGTTGGGAGGATCCACAGGGACTTTGCACTGCTCTGTTTGAGCTCATCCGCTGGCTGGTTTTAATAGGCGTCTCCTCATGGGCGTCCCACAGGGATGCACCGCGCCTCTTCAGAGGCGTTTCAATTGCATCCTGAGACTGACGGCTGTGTGCCTGATCCTGCTGTTGCCATGGGAATATTGAAGACCCAGCTTGGCGGGCAGCAATGTCCTTGTGACTTACACTGACTGAGGACTGATTCAACATCTAGAAGAGAAGAGAGGAGAGGAGAGGAGAGGAGAGGAGAGGAGAGGAGAGGAGAGGAGAGGAGAGGAGAGGAGAGGAGAGGAGAGGAGAGGAGAGGAGAGGAGAGGAGAGGAGAGGAGAGGAGAGGAGAGGAGAGGAGAGGAGAGGAGAGGAGAGGAGAGGAGAGGAGAGGAGAGGAGAGGAGAGGAGAGGAGAGGAGAGGAGAGGAGAGGAGAGGAGAGGAGAGAAGAGGAGAGAAGAGAAGAGAAGAGAAGAGAAGAGAAGAGAAGAGAAGAGAAGAGTTAACATCACCAAATATAAAAAAAGCAAACAGACAATAAGTATTTTATGCAATGTACTCACTTTGACCTGCAGGACTTTGAGTTCAGTCTCCAGCCTTTTTCTTTCTTCCACTTCCTGGTTGTATTTCTCCTGAAGCTCATCTAGCCTGTTATCTTTGGAATACAAATACAGACATCATGTTAGGGAAAACAGACAAAGTCACCCAGATCCACAGAGGTTTGCATTGCTGGCTCATATAAAAAGACCACAAGTAGATGAGCAGGAACAATATAGCAAACATATGCATTAGTACCAGCCTGAGAGGTAAACATAAAACTGGATAAAGGGGGGGAAAGAAGAAAAACCTAGTAACATGAAATACATACAGCAGTAACTTGAGACAGGATAAAAACAAACTGATATACCCTGCTGTCGGTGGACTGGGACCTGAGCCGGGGTAGCAAAAGTTTTCTGTGGAGTATTGTAGGGTTGAAGCTCAGAGGAGGAGGATGACAAGGAAGAAGAGCCAGCAGGCTGTGATCGATCCAGTTCATTTTTGTACCTGAGCAGATGGAAAGTATTAACAGTGATTTTGGATTCATGATTTCAGTGCTTTCCATCAGATCAGACAGTTTATATCCATTTACATTAAGCATGACTTACTCAGTACTTGGCAAAGCAACAAATTACAGGAGCTACATTGTTTTTCACCCTCTTTCACAATGAAAATGCATGTCAGCAGACACTGAACTCACTTCTTGAGCTCCTGCTCCAGCCGCTCTATTGTCTTCCTGCAGGAATTAAGCTGACCTTCCAGGTAGCTCACCTAAGAAGAGGAATAGGAAATAGTTGAGTTATTTCTTTCTATACATTGTTGTATTGTTGGCTTCAAGTACATCTGACAAAATATGAATATTGACTGTTAAACATCACTGATCTGATATCTTTGTTCCCTAGCAGTAGATGAATTTCAAACTAAAAAGCAATAAACTGCAGCAGATATTTATTTTTCTCTAACATAAGTAACTGACCTGTTGCTCTTTGACTCCAAGGTCATGGACGGCCTTCTGACGAGCTTTCTCCAAAGCTTCACAAGACTCTACTAAAGACTGGTTCTCTCTTTTCAAAGCAGAGGTCTCATTACGTTCACTCTCCGCCTGGAGAAACATGGGAAAAAATAGATGGATTCATATCTTTTCTTGTGTCTGTGTATTTTTTTCAGTCAATTCACTCATTTCTCTCGAACACTGACTTTTTGTTTCTGTTTTTGCAGGGCAGCCTCTAAAGAGTCCAGCTGAAACTGTTTCTGGTTCCTGTCCTTCTTCAGTTTGTCCAGCTGGACTTCCATCTCCTGGATTTTCTGCAGGGCCTTCCCTGGAAGTCCATCCTTCCACTCCTCCACCGCCCAGCTCATGGTTTAAAACCTGAATGAACAGACATTCATTATTTAAAGGAGACAAACAATACAATGTTAGTTATCTGCAACATGCTGTAGCAGCTCATTAATGACACCAATATGTCTAATAAGAAACGTTAGATTAAGTGTTGTATGTAATACCTGATAACCACAAATACTTTTGTCCCAGGAACACAACAAATGGCAGAGTTTGGAAGTAAATCACATGATAACAACTAACTAACAATCAGTTAATCGTGAAATTTAATTGAGTGCTTGATATGCAATTCTGTCAAATTATGTGCTGAATGTTGCCGATCTGAGCTTTGACTGAGGAAAAACACATTTGGTATTGTGGTGTATTATGCTCCGTTTCTTAAGGTTCTTATTTCGGTTAAGCAAGGAGGCCTCGAGGTCAAAGGTCTAGGGATGGTTAGGCCTGGAAGCCAAGTGTGCAGAATACTGGCACCAGGCTAAAAGTAACATGGACTGAGGCTCCTTTCATAAAAGGACATATATGTGGGGTCTTGTGATTGATCACAGCAGGTGAGAAGTTGCTTTACTGACAAATGTATTGATGCCTGTACCTATATAAGAGACTTGCATGAGCTGTAAGATAGAGAGATTCACATTGGTCCTAAATCCTCTCCCAGGCAGACCATGGTGCCTGGTGGATGCTGAACTTTGTTGTAATAAATTGATTATTATGCAACCAAGTCAGTGTCTGCGGAGATTTCTTCATCTTCCACACATCATTGCTACTTAAGAAACAACTACAGTATTGCTTGAAATAAGCAAGGTCTTGTTTGTCTAGTCTTGTCTTTGTTTTTTTCAAATAAGAATGCTCGAACATTAATCTTACTCATAAGTAATAAGTGTTTACAATTTGCAACCCCATCTTCTACCTACTGTTAGCTAGATGCTATATTTTTAACATTTCTGTGGGCCAGTGCTTATGTGCATGTATTTTATATTTGCTATACATTGTTTTTCTACTTTGTTATGGTAGTCCTTGTTGCATGCTTCGCACCTGCACTCCTTAAACTTTGCATTACAAATTCTGCACAATTTCCCTCGGGATAAAAGATAGATCTGTCCTTATCTTATCTTATTAACAATAACAAGAAAATGGCAACACCTGGAGTTGATGCATGACACTTTGTTCGTAAAGAGACGTTAACGTACACAGTAACGTAAACGTAAACTTTGAGACTAAGTTAATCAGTGATGGAAATTAATTTTTTTGTCCACCTGCCACTGTGGCTGGTGGACTCCAAAATCTTGGAGCAATTTAATACCTTAGCTTATTTTGGCTGGTGATGAGGCAAATATTACAGCCACTCTCCAATCCTAAAATGCTAACGTTAGCTGACGTTAACGTTATCGATATTGGTTAATATTACAACATAGCGGTATCTTTAACCAGCAGGATAAACCAACCATTGTGAATAAAGCAAAGAAAATTTTGATTTAGTGTTAACTTGAAAAGGAAAGTAAACGTTGCGTTTGCAGCAATAGTTTTTGTTCGACTAACGTTAGCTGCTTTAACGTTACGGGACTGGTCATAGTTTTAACGAACGTGAAGTTTAAATGCTACGATTATCTCAACCAATTAACGGCTGGGGATTTCAAATGTGTTGTGAAAGGACACACGCAATAACGTTAATTTGCACTCTAATAATTCGCTACAAAAATTAAGACTGAGGATAGCTAAACTTACTTTGGGCGCGATGCTCCTTTATCCCCCTTTGACTGTTTGGGTTGTTCTCGTTGAAAAATTCAAACTGCACGCGAGTCACTCAGCTACACGTCCATTGGTTAGTTCAAGTGACGTCAGCATGGATGTATTGTGAGCAGTCGTATAACTTCTTCTTCAATGCCTGTTTTTTTGGCAGCATTCAATACCAGCTTTTGAGTGCATACCGCCACCCACCGTACTGGTGTCTACAAGACATGTATAAAATATATATGAACATAGAGTAAAATACAATGTTAAAAAAAATCATACAACGCACGTTATCGGTGTACCGCTGTCTGTTTCGCAGCGCCTCCATGTGCTGGGACTTTTTAAGTACTTACAATAAACAGGCAAATAAGATGTCCTCCGCAGGTGGACATCATTTAAAAATCCATTCTCCTACTCATTGCCTCCCTGCACTAAAGGATGAGGTAAGAGTGCCAACTTTATGCTGGGATGAAAAGCTCACAAAAAATGTATTACACTGCATTTCATATTGTAACTAAAATAGTTAAGAAGGTAGATTTATTAATCATGTTTAAACAAAGTTTTAAAAAATGAACTTAAATTTTGTCCTTGATCCTGGTACAACTTTGGAGTTGAAGGATGAGTTGATTAAAATTGCCAGCAGCCATTAAAATCCCATCTGGTTGTTTGGGCATGTTGCTCCTGATGGCATCATGCAATTCCTGCAGTGCATTTTTTGAATGTGCATCTGAGTCTTGTGTCCTGTCGGCTCTGTACAGGGTCCGCCCATCCAGCCTAACAGCTTGATATGGGATGTTAGGGGTTAACTATGTCTCTGTGAATATGTGCGCGGCGCAGTTTCTGATTTCCCATTGCTAAGTGAGCCTCAATTGCATCTCATCCACTTTATTCTCCTGCAACCAGACATCAGTCAGAAGAAGGCTTGGGTCAGCCTCGCCCCGATGCCAGCTCTCCTCCCTCTCTTCGCTCGGTACTTTCAGTTTCCTTTCTCCGCTCTGGTCTGACTGGTTGCTCGGCATATGTCGTTGTTGGGGATCCTCTCGCAGTTTACTGCATTCAGTTCAAAACCCACACAACTACCACACTACTACCAACTACACACAAGATATACAAGATTTGCACAGCTTATTAAGGAAAATTATTGTTCTTCTAATTAACTCACAAGATGGTCTGTCTTCTATAATGACAAAGCACTTACAGTCTAGAAGTACTGTAATAGTTCCCTGGAGTTAAACTGCCTCATTGATGCTTTATGATTTAATCAATTGTTCATAGAGGGGTTGGTAAAATTGACTGTGTCACCTCTGTAGCTGCTGTTTCCAGGTTTAGAACTTGAGTAACATTTTACAAGGTTTGACTCTCAAAAAAGCATACTACAAACAACAATCAGATTACTCTGATTTAGCACAGAAATAGTGCTGGGGACTAAAAAAGGAATTTAGAGGTCAAATATTTACCATGACATCTGGCGGACATGAGGCTTGTTGTATCCACCTAACGCTGCCAGTCTGTTCTCAGAAATAAATAAAATGAGTATATTTATCAAAGCAAGTGTCATACTGCTATTTATTGAGTTCCACTGACATGGTGCAGAAAGAATCAGAGGCTCAGTTTTTGTTATGCATTCCAGTAGAATCACATTCATGCCTGATAAAGTAACAGCTCAACACAGAAACAGCAGAAAACATCATCTGGCGGCCTTTCATATACGTGCAGCATGAGTATGGATTTTTACTGTTTTAAAGCTTGTGTCACAGGTTTTCTTTCATAACATCAGAGAAAACAAAATAATTTGCATGTTCTGAGAGTCTGGAAAGAAATAAAAAGAAGTCCTCAAATCTGGAAAACAGAGGGTTTGGATGGCTTTCACAAACCAGCTTACAAACACTCTTTCATTTAGTAAAAAAAAACAAAAGAAACAAAAACATGTGGATCAGAGTTGTAAAAATGGTGCTTTTGGATTACCTATGCAAAACTGTAAGGCAGGCACCTTCTAGATGCATCTTTGCAGGTGACAAAAAGAATCACCGATGCACGAGTTGCTACAAATATGACCACATGCAACTAATAGTAACCTGCAGTCATGTGGTGCATAAATATGCATCCATAGTAAACCAGTAGGAGAAGCTACAGGCATTAAAAAGAATAAAGAAATTAAATCTGTGACTGTAGCTCCTCTCGCAGTGCATGGAGTGAAGACTGCAGGCAGGCCAACTGTCCTATAAGAAAATGATAAAATTGAACATGTGCTTACACGTTTGCCATTTTGACATCATTTTGTCACAAAAAATGTACAAAATCTGAGTGCAATAAGAACCCTTCAATAAGGCCCAGGTGATGCTCATGGCATCACCTCAACTTTTTAAAGCCTCCTGCACATACTGCATACTTAGTCTCTGATTTCCGTATAGTAATATATTCAAATCTACAGCAGAGAGAGCACAGTTTTTGTACCTGTAACTGCTTCTCCTCCTCATGATTTCAGGGTCTATTACACACAGGCACCACTTCAGCATTTCCGTCAAAACTTATCAACACAATTATATGACACAGATTTTATGAGTTTCGTTAACCCATTCCTGCTGAAGGTAACACTAAAAGTTGCCATGTTGGTACAGTTTGTTTTGTATTGTGGTTTAAATCATCTCAGTTTCTTGAGCTTACAAGAGTGCGAAATTGCACCAAAGCAGGCATTAAAGGGAGATGCATTTCTCTTTTAAAGAAATACTTCAATCTTTCTCGGTGATTATAAAATTAAAGATGTATTGTAAGGATGATACCCCCATCTCATTATCACCTGCATGTAAAATATATATATTGCATCAAGTTAAACTGCATGCTAATATTCTGCCCACTGATGCTAAAATGATTTCATTCCCCAGGTAATGAAAATCTAAATTCACAATGCTTCTGAGAAAACACTTCAAAAAAGTAAGGTAGAATAATGCATCTCTTGACAAAAGGCAACAAAAGCTACAGAGTTGCGCCTTTTTTCCTGAGAGCAAAGGGGCTCTGATCAAGGATCATTGGTCAGGTCAAAGTACTACTGTGACTTAAGAGGCAACCTGGCCTCAGATCAGCACCCCTCTTTAAGGATACACTGTGAATAGAGAATTGTAGCTGGTTCCTTGTTAATTAAACCTGTGGCCCCTTTGGTCAACAAGCCTCATATGGAAAAGAAAAGAAAAACACACAAATTATACGATAAAACATGCAACACTTTTTCTGGTTCTTTTAAAACAAGCAAAATGTACCGTAAGACAAGCAAAACCACTGGTTATTCATTCAGGAATAGTTCTTTGCATCTCCTCTCCTTTGCTACAGAGTACCTGATGCATGGTCAGTCATCATTTTTTTCACAGTTTGAACAAGAAACAATGAAGCCCAAAACTCTGTTTGACTGAATTATAATGCATTGGCTGGGAATAAGTAGTAATGCCCTTCATAACAGCTACTCACCAGTTTGTACAGAAGTCCAAATAATTTAACAACTCTTCTGAAGCACAACTGTGAAGCGAAAACTGCTGCCAATGATATAAATGATGGTGGTCTGCTGATGGTTCTTTAAAACATATTGAAAGATGTCAGACCCACAAGGAGAGAAATACACATTTCATTTAAAAAAAACTGAGCTCAGCCATGGTGGCAGTCTTAAGGTTTTTCCTATTTTACACTGTTGTGATCCTTTTTTGAGTCACAGTATGGGTGCTAAATGGTTTCACCACAAAGAGCTTCACCACAAAAAAGTATTTGAGTCAAATTTTTCATTCAAAATATTTTAACCCTAATTTGCTTGCTTTTAACTCCAGGTCTGACGGGAAGTTGGGAGCTGCAGGTACAAAACGTGGTCATCTTCAGCCAAAATATGTTGCCGATAAAAAAGAAACCCTGCCTACAAAGAGGCATGAAAAACAAGTGAGTGGGCGACAAAAAACAGAGAGGTATAAGATGCACGGCATGCAGTTGTGATGAGTATTTGTTGTTGTCGCTTTAAGAGAGGTCTCTCAATCCAGTGCCTCTCTCTTTTATCTCCTCCTGCTGAACCGTGTTTACTTCTGCTCCTCGATTTCTCGTTTGACCTCCGCTACATAATGGTGATCCTTCCCATGAGCCACCTCCATGATGGCAACCGCCTGTAGACAGGGAAGAAAGTATGGATTTTAAAATCATCTTAGGACAACACATGCGTATACTTTTCCATGCATAAATATGTGAACTTACCTTCTTTAGAGCTCTGACTCCTTGTTTCTTCTTCTCCAGCCCCAAATAAAGACGTCCCAGTTTCAGATACATAGACGCCACGTTCAGAGAGTAGGCTGGGTAGTGAACACTGTGGAGAATGTAATTTCTACATTAAGCTAAGCAGTGAATATGAGAGGAAACAAGATCTCGTCTATAATTAATGTTACAGTGGGTTTTGTTGTAATGCTACAAAAGCTAAAACATATCAAGCTGGGAGAGTACAACAAAATAGGAATACAAATACACAATATGCTGATTGTACCACAGAGGAAACATATGTTCACTGTGAGTGAACTAAAGGAACATAATGTATTATGTTGTCTATGTATTACAGGTGTGACCAAGAACATTTCATAGGACAAGGAGGCATAAATCAATTAATGATATTATTTTGAGCTGCAAATTACAGTTAAAGCAAATGATTAAAAAACAAAGATAGGAAATTAAAATCCTCATTTGTACAAGAACTTTGTCTTGACAAACTCTGGTCTGGAGAAAATCTCATTACAAAACTGTTGACTTTTTCTACAGAGCTTTATAATCTGCCTCCGGCCTCTGATTGTCTGACAGAAGTGCTGCTGATAGACTTCTCTCACAATGGCTCTATTGTAACTGCATTACTGCCCCCCTGCAGATCCCTCACTGATCAATTTACCTGTATGGTTGAATGATCTTCTCTCCATAGCTCATGGCTCCGTCCCAGTCCTGCATGTAGAGACAGACACCCATGGCCTGATACATCATGTGCAGCATGTACACGTTGGTGTCTGCAAATATAGCTCCCATCTTCTCCTGGCTGAGCTCACACATCTCCAGCAGCTCACTGGGAGGTGCCAGAGAGTCAAGGAGTAATGACACAAACAAGGTGGAGAAAGATTAAGAGGATGGAAAGTAAAAGGCTGTCCTTGATAAAGACAGAACAAATACTGACAGACTGAGAAGGAAATACTTTGTACCTAAGAGAGTGAAAAAGAAATGTGGTAGGAAAAGAAATACAGCTATAAACAGAGGAAAAGGATATTCTTGTAGTGTTTGGCTCTCCTGAACTCCTCAATGACATTCTTGGCGTAACGGACCATGGATCGGATTTCCTCTGGCTCCGGTGGAGAACTCAGCTTTCTGATCTCCATTTTCGCTTTGTCCTAGAAAGAGGTGCATTGGTATGAAACAGGAAACACACAGCAACACACCACAAATTCAGTGAAACATTGGTTTCAACAGTTCAACATTTGTTGGCACAGTGAGGACATGAATGAGACAAGAACCTGCAGTATTCCTCCAACAGACAGCAGAGACAGATGCATGTGAGACAGTTTCTAATTAATTCCTCGCATCAACAATTTTGAAAGGTTACCTGCGCTCTATATATTGAAATAGAAAATGCATTTCCTGCGGAGCATGCCTGTGGATGCTTAAAGCTGAAATCAGTTTATAACCATGGCTCAAAATGTAGAAATATATAGCTGAAAATGCAGAAATATATTACAAATAGCCAGAAATATCTAAAAAAACAGGCATAAATGAAAGATGAACTGCTTTAAAATGAAGAAGCTGTGAGTTGAACTGGAAGAGTGTTAAAGGAAGAAGTTGACGTAAACTGAATGTTTAAAATGAGGCATAAAATGTATAAAAACTGAGAGGCATAAATGTCCTTCGAGAGTGTAACATTTCGACATTTGAATGATTTCTGTAGCTGAAAGTATGCAGAAGTTGCAGTTGACAAAAAAAGGACAGGAGAAGTACTACTAGTATTAATAATAGTTGTCATGTAAGTAAAGGAAATAGCAGTACATCTATCACCACAAGGAGTAGTATTAGTATAAGAAGCAGTTATAGCAGTAGCAGTAGTGATTGCAATAGTAGTAGTAGAAGTAGGTGTATTAATAGTAGTAATTGTTCCAGTACATAACAACTAGTATTAGCAGTAATAATAGTAGTAACAGTGGTCGTAGTAGTCGTAGTAGTAGTAGTAATCGCAGTAACAGGAGTAGAATTAGTGTTTGTAGAACTAATCTAGTACTAATAGTAGTAGCAGTAATTGTAGTAGAAGTATATTTAAACAAAATTATTTCATATATATAAACTTACAAAATCTTAAATTCTTACAAACAACTTTGCTGAAACAGATTCCCGTTTATTTTTAAAAAATGACTACGTATTCAAAGAATCAAAGTTATTAACATAGACTAGATAGTGAATGAAATCTAGTTTGGCTTATCTCATGGCAAAGCAAAAATTTTACAAACATAAACTGGAAAACACACAAAGGTATGCATCTTGATAGAATATAAACTTGCTTTGCAGTTGAGGTACAAACAGATTTTCACCTTATTCACTCAAGCACACAAATCAGGAGGGAGAAGTTCGAAAACATCAATAGTAACTACAGAGCTTAACCTAACTGCCTGTCACTATTCTGAAGCTGGTGTGTCCGTGCACTCCCCGACATTCACACCACTCATCCGGGAGCATGCAGAGGGGCTTTTGTACAGATTAAAGGGACATAATGAGGGAACAGTACCTTAGACTTGGTGGTGCACTCAGTGCACTGGCATGTGAAGAAGTAGGAATCTAACAACCTCTCTCTCCTGTCCTCTGTTGGATAGAGCAGGTCTATGTAGCTGTTAAAGATCTACGGAGAGAAAAAGTGATAGATAAAGAGCGATGAGAAGAAAATCATGCATCTACCAATATGAAGACTGTAATAAGCTTCTGTATTTCTTCATGATTACATATGGTCTCAAAAATGGTTATCGGAGAGAAGCGTCTTTGTTGCTATATGAGTCCAATTTTCACTCACCTCGTCTCCAGGGTTTATCTCTTGAACAGCTCTGACCTCGGCCACTGTGCCTTTATAGGTCACTATGACATTAGGACTACAGCTGTGATTCATCAGTGCTACACTAGAAGGAGAAGAAGCAAAGACAGTGAAAAAAATGACTGTGAAATCAGAGAATTGAAATAAAAGCATTACATTAAACAGCTTTATGATGTTGGGATTACATTAATTAATTCATATCTATTATCCTCTTTTAAAGGTCTACTTTTCGTATTATCATTTTATTGAATTTTAACATTTTTTTCCATTAGTTCTGATTCACATATCTTCCTATCTGGTTTATTCTTCATCTTAATCATTATTTTATATGTTTTTGTTTTTATTTTTAATGGATTTGATTTGCTTTAATCGTCAGTTGGCGGCTTTGCTCCACACTGTGGAATGAAATGTGCTATACAAATAAACTTTTGCTTGCTTGCTTGCTTACATGATGGATTATGTATGTCCTACACTGAATGTAAACTGAAATGATAACTTCTCTGTTGTATGCCTCCACCAACCAGTTGCAGTTTACAACCATGTCTGTTCAGACTCATATAATATATATATGCAGTGAAGACTGTGACTGTATTTAATAAAAGATATGCATGCATTCACAAGCATGGGACAGACAACCCCAAACTATAATGCCTCCTGCCATGGCTGTTGATGGTACAGAGGCATAAAAAAGTGAGAAAAACTAAAACAATTAGGTCAATCAGAAGCTGCTTAGCTTTACAGAGACTGAAACTGAAAAACAATGAGAGCAGTAAAGGGAGGGTACTGAGTCCACATCCAAGGAGCCAGAAAGAGGGGAAAGGGAGGAACTGCAAGAAATGATGACCTCACTATATCTGTAACATGATGGCATGTACCGTCCTTTCGTTCTTCATCAGTAGAGTGAAATACGCTGATAAATAGACGGGCTGTTGAACAATGATGACGTGTTGATGTGGACTACTTACTCAGGAAAAACAGCTGATCCCAGATGGGAGAGCTCCTCATCCTCTATGGTGAAACCATTACAGTTAACCTGAAGACACAGAGAGAGGAGGAGAGACAGACGGGAAGACACAAACAAGCAGGTGGAGACAGAAAACAGCAGGGTGAGTAATATGATGATACAACTTACATCAGCCTCTACTCACATGTGCTGTAACCCCCCCCCCCGCTGAGGAAGGGATATCCGGTAGTAGGGATGAAATGTAACTGTGATATATGAAGCCAAAGAGGCTGTTGGTGCAGCTTGGACAGAAGCAGCACTGACGGACCGATCAAATTAAAGATCCAACCGCTGTAGAGTTAAACTGATAGGATCCATCTCCTGGCATCACCTCAACATGTGCTTCTGCGTGTATTTTCTAAAGTGAAGGCTGATTTAAGAGGAGGGAGATAAAATGATGTGTGAACACAAGCATTAAGCATGTGTGAGTATTTAAACGCACTGTATTTGCACACTGTGTGTCTACATCTTATGTGTATGTTGGAATCCAGCAAGTTCATCCACAGACCAAGAGAGGTCAACACCTGTCCATGGGTCAGCAAAAACCTCTGATGCTCTCCTAACCAATCACACGTCAGTAACGAAACACACCCAACCCAAATCCTGGATCCTTCAAGGAACTGAAAGCTTGTTCAAAGGTCGACTCCATCCGTGTTCTTTTCTGGGTTTATCAAATGGCAACGCCCAACACCCGACAGTAAAGACACACTGACGTTTAATATAATAATGCATTTATACTGTATACTTCAACTAATATTAACTGTGTAAAAGCCAATTAGTCTTCCAAATGTTTTTTGGTCGCTAACTACTTCTGCATAAAATATCAAAATGTTCAGCTCTTTACAGACATTTCTGCTTACATTCAACTTTTTTCGACCTTCTCCTTTTTAAATGATTTAGTTTTGTAGTGTTGTGGTGTTTTCCAGTTTTACCTGTGCAAATAGCTCAGTGAGGGCCTGTTTGTCAGGAAGGTCACTGATGTGTCTGGAGTAGAAGTGGTGCAGCGCTGCTATGTCTGCCTGGTTCATTTCATCCTTCTCGCTGTCCATCTTATCTAAATCTGTAAAAGGTAATGAAAGACGGACAGAGAAGAATAAGAAAATAAAGAGAGACAGCTGCCTTATTGGATCATTAGCTGGATCTAAAACTTTAAGTATACTTAAAAGCGATGGTTCAACCCCAAATTAAATATGTATATGTTTTTCCTCTCACCTGTAGTGCTTTCAATAAATCTACATAGTTTTGGTGTGAGTTGTGGAGTGTTGGCGATATCAGCCGCAAAGATGTCTGCCTTTTCTTGCATATAAGCTCAAAACACCAAATAAATACATTTGAAAAACTCAACAGCAAAGTCTCTTTCCAAAAATCATGGCGCAGTTACTTAAAATAATCCAGAGACTTTGTTGAGAACAGATTAATGTAGGAACTACCTACTTTGGACCAAACCACACCCACCAGTGGCAGTAGGAAGTGTGCATCTACTCATGGGGGGTCATTCTCCTGAGAGCACAAGATGTAAACATTAATGGTGTCCTCCTCATCTGAGCTGTAACATTAGCTAGCTCAGTGAACCAGCAGTAGATGCATGCTTCCCTCTGCACAGTGATACAGTTGGCAGGTTTAGTTGGTAAGAAAGAAACTATTTCTTACATGAAACTGCTCACAACAAGGTCTGTGGATTATCTTCAATAACTGGGTCATGTTTCTGTATAGAGACATCACTGCTGAGTTCAACAAATTAATTTTTTTGGCACTTTGAGCACCACAAGCCGAGTGTCATCTAGTTTAATTATGTTGGAGAGAAAGAAGACATCTCTACAGCCGATATCTCCAACACTCTGCAACTCATACCAAAACAATCTAGACTGCTAAATAGTACTACAGATAAGAGAAAAATGTGTATTGTGTTTTGGAGACAGTGCTTCCAACAGTGACACACGGGTATTTGATTAAGACAAGAGACTAAAAAAAAAAAGTTTAATATTATGTGGTTATTGCTCCATAGAGGAACCACTGTGCCTTGGTGGGTATAGAATGTCCGACTGCTTTAAGCCATGTGTCATTGTCAGTCTCACACACACACGCACACGCACACACGCACACACACACACACACACACACACACACACACACACACACACACACACACACACACACACACACACACACACACACACACACACACACACACACACACACAGTCTGGTGGTAGCCGGCAGCAGCTGGCCAATGATTTGCTTTGTGTGCATGACAGACAGGTGTGAAGGTTAATTCTGTGACAATCCTCTGATGACACATCTGAGCCCGCGACAACACTGCAGACTAAATGATAATACCAAATGGAGCAGAGAAAACAGTTTGTGGGCACTTGAAACAGTCGTGTTTTGTGTGTTGGACAAATACTTTTATCAACTTCGTGTATGATGATGCCGTGAATCTTAATTTCCTCTCTTGCACTTACAAGACTACTGACATAAAGTATTTAGAGTACATATGTTAACATGTTAAAGCTTCTCAATACAACTACACTGTATCAGAGAAGAAGGTTTAGTGCCTTGCCCAGGGGCACAGTGGCAATGGTTTTTTAAAGGAGGGTAGAGAACATGAAATTACAGCACCCAGAATCCTGGGATTTAACTCCCAGAGCTCTGCAGATTTTCAGTGAATAAAAGGAGACAGAACCAGGACTGGAGGCTAAAGCAGAGGCTATTAATAGATACACAGCTACAACTGTAGAGACACAGAAAAATCACACACCATGTAACTAAAAGTGAACCGAAATGTAACTAAACACACACGCTCATGGATTTACACACACACAATGCATACAGAGACACACACAGAGACACACACAGAGACACACACAGAGACATCTACTTACGGGATTCAAACTCTCTGAGCAGCAGCAGCCTTTCTGAAGGAGTGCGCTCTGTTGTGACTCTCTGCAACATGAGTCAAAAGAAAGCATAATCGTAAAAATACAAAATAACCTTATTTTCCTTTCTCCATGTTTGCTTTATCATAGCAAATGGTTTTGCTAAAGACTTTATGGGCCAATTAAGACACAATAACAACACAGCAGCTGCTGAGCACAAATGGCCTCAGGAACTGTGGTGTTCGATGGCAGCAACACTAAAGTTTAAACACAGAGGTAAAATAACAACCCAACAAGGCTATGTCCACATTTTAAGAGTAGTGTAACTCAAATATGTTAACAGTGAACAAAGCTGATGTCACCTTTCTGAACTGCAATACTTGAACACACATGACAGCCGTGATGCTCCTATGAAACAACTCATGCAAAAGTATACAAATGAAGCTGAGATTAGGGAAGTCACCCCACTGCTACTTTTAATCTTCTTTAAAGTTTGTTTTAACCCTCTGAAACCTGGAATGACATAAATATTTCTATACCTTTGTAACCTGAGCAGATTTACATTTCTTTAGATAAAATGAAAAAGTTGGCAACTTGGCCAGAAATGTCCCACAAATAACCTAAGAGAGAGAGAGAGAGAGAGGGAAACAGCCCCTAAAGATGTCCACTGTGAAAAAGATATATGTTGTGGTCGTGGATAGTTGTAGTTCTATTTATTTCATATAAGATCTTAGATTGTAGATAGCTTTACACACTTTTAACACACATTTACAGTTCTTGCTCTCACCTTTGTTCTGCTTTTGTTTTCAGTGCTGTAAGCATTACTACCCAAAGATTAACAGCTCAAGATGTGCTTTCTTACATTTCTATGCATCTCATGTCTTCACAGCACTGATTATTAACTTGCTTTTTTGCTTGTGGTTCCTGTTAAACGCCCCTGTATCAATGTTGCTACCAATAATAAAAAATACTCTCTGAATTTTAAAACACGTCTTCCCCTCTTTCTTATTACTTTACCTGCTTCATAATGATTCGAGCCACCAGCCTGACAGTCTCTGATGGACACCAGTTTTCCCCATAGGCGCACATAGCTACACACTCTGGCTTATGCATCGGCCAATCGCCTCTCTGCACAAACACACACAGAAGAAGAAGACAGAAATAACAGTTAGTAACGTTCCATTATTACAAAAAGTAATCCCATTCAACAGATGAAAAACATGAGAAACAAAAAGCAATTATGTGTGAGAAAAGAGAGAATTAAATTAACACAATGGATGATTTTATTGCCATAAAACAAATCATCCATAACTTATTAGTCGAGGCAGTTGTAGCCCAGTGTGTCGCTCTGTTTCTCTCTCTCTTACACAAAAGAAAACTCCTCAGTGTGTTTTGTGCCATGAAACTAAAAGTAGACAGAGGCAGAGGGAGGACAGACCGAATCGTCATAGCAACAGCAGCGTGACCATGAGCTCTCGCTGTCTCTTGCTGTCTGCATGGAGCTCTGCTGGAGCGGTTCTCAATGTGTGGTCCAAGGTCCAAAGTGAGAAATAAGTTTTTCTTTTGATTGACTCTACGTTGGTACCAGTGATGCTGAATGTTCATTCTTTGGTACCACGTGTGTGACTTTGAGTCCATTGTGTACATCTATACAAGAAATTATTAAATTTCTGTCAGCAACAAAGAAATGACTTTGTCTCTGCCTTTTTCTTGTTTCTCTTCATCCTTCTATTTGGCAACTAACAGCAGAAATAAAACCAAAACAAATTAAGAGATATTTGTAGGACCACTTTTCTTAATTTAAAAATATCTATTTGCACCTGGATGAGAATAGTCACATGGCAGTTATTCGGCTATTTACACCCATCCATACGACACGTTTTTATTGATCTCACTGCGTGCTGTTATCGGCTCGTACTTATCACGTTAACGCTTCGAAGTCAGAAGTGTTTAGGGTTAGGGCAAAGAGGACTCGGTTAGAGCTAGTACTAGCCAACCTTGTGTATTCTCTGAGATTAAAGTGGTAATTTATGAGAAAAAACTCACAATTGTACTGCCAGAAAGTCAAGTGACACAGTACAAAGAGCAACACAGTCCAAAGATTTATTAAGATCTGGTGGAAGTACAGGACTTTCACACAGAAGACTCGACTCAACATTTGGCTTGTTACAGTATTTTCAGACTTAGCTGATTTACCATTTTCATTTTTTTGGGATGTATAAAGCTGCTGAACGCACACTATGCACATACATTTTAGCAGAATAGCTGATTAGCACCTTCCACAAAGATGCAAAAGGAAAAAGAGACATTCTTACCTGACAGTCAATGTTGCAGTAGTACGCCTGCTTACATTTGCCACACTTAAAAAGGTCTTCTCTCCTGTAATGACATAAAAACACAAAGTGTTACTCCACAAAAGCTGTGAAATAACTGTGCACCTTCATCTGCGGGACATCTTTTAATGACACAAATTACAGTTGGTGCATGTGGGGTTAAATTAAACCTTTATACTGACATAGATCTTACCCCATGAGACTTGATACGTTCGCTGTTAAAGGTATACAATGCCGGGATTATTGGGTATTGCTTGTAAACACACTCTTCGGCGACGGCAAAAGCCAACCACAGATTCACTCTCATTTTTTTGGCCGCTTGATGTTCTACCTCACTACATTTGTGTGTTTTTGGCACTGTGTCCATGATTTTTGTAGCTTTCTCTTGGATGCGTGCTGCTTACAGGCTTACAGGTTGGCACCTGGTCACTACTTTTTTTTAATTAAGTTTTGACCTCCCCTGCAAGCTGTCCCCAGAAACATCCCAAGCACAGCAAATTAAGAAGAAAACGCAAAAATACAGGCAGAGGGAAGAGTCTCTGCATTTAAATACATCGCCACACACGTGTAATGGGTCATAAGTGATGACTGAGAGCGATTACTTCTGAATATGTCTATACATTGTTTTTTTAAGGAAAATCCTTTAATAGTAAACCTTTTAACTGATGGTGAATGAGACAGTCCTGCATGTTTGTTTTAGTCCTATTACAAAAGGTGAGATGCACAGATGCACAACACATAAACTGTTGGCTCCACCAACAGAATCAGTTACAAAAACTTAATTATTTATAGGCGCTCCATTAACAGTACAATTAGACTTTTTAATGTAACTCACAGACATTTCAACAGACATTTCCAGTCTATTTTTACACAAGTAATTAAAGATAAAGCGTCATAAAGCATCTCTGACTATATGTGCAAATTTACACACACCTCCACCCCCCAGTGCACACATGCACCCCTGGCCTTCTCATTCATTGCTTGGCTCCTCCTCTCTTGGGACACATGGACAACTAAATTTAGCACCCTAACCTTTTACTGCTCTACAAACCTCGATGGCAGCTTGAGTGGGACACATGAGTGACTGAGAGTGTGAATGTTCATTTAACTCTACAAAGTCTACTAAGAGTGTCATCAGGTCTCAACAGGACAAGCAGTTAAGAGGGCTGAACCTTGAATGTGCAGTTTAATCTTTCTTCATGTTTTTGACACAGTTTGCCTACACACACCTACACATGTGAATACTCTATGAATGGTGTAGGCTGCAATTTCTAACCACTCCACATCCTACACTATTACTGGAGCAGGAAACTACAATGGGGTGGGAATCACCAAAGGCCCAAAGATATGATATTTATACAATACACTGGTACTTCATTGCGATTTTCGTGATATGCTGAGTACTGTGATAACATATATTGCAATCTATGACCCTTATATACAACTATAAATGAAGAAGTGGTCAACATTTGTTTTATTTAATAAGATAACATTTTGCACTTCAATCATTTTTTTTACAGCAAAATATAGCTAGTGAACTGAAAAAGCAATTGATTATATTGTTCTAGTGGGCTAACAAAAGTTTAATTTGTATTTGCCACATTATTAAGTTATACAATAAATTTGAAATAAAAAAAAGATACTTGGCATCAACGTGTCGATAAAAATATCCTCACACTATGCTGTGCAAACTATCAACACATGACTTAAATTCATGCTCACCAAACCTAAAAATAACAAAAAAACACCACACTTTAATATCACAAAGTGAAGGTTTTTTTTAAACTGCTTGGCTTTTAGGTACATAAAAGCATGTTTGGGATACGTAGGGATAAACAGAGGCTGCTGTTTGAGGAGCAGAGCACCCTCATTTGTAATGGTGCAGGCAGAAATGTCACACAATGAAATGAGAAAAAAGGCTGAAAATCAATGAAGTGCTCCTTTAAGTGATCATACTACCTCTGGTAGCCAATTTAAGACTATGTGCTGGCATATTAACCCTTTGAAACCTGAGCAAACTGGTTCAATTTCTTCCAAAAAAAGATGTAAAGAAGGCAAATTTGTAAAAAGTTACAAGAAAATTACCTGGAAATAAGCAAAAAAAGAAAAAAGAAAAAAGAAAAAAGAAAGAAAAGTAACAAAGAAGAAAATGAAAAACTGCTTTTGGTGTAATATTCTTGTCACCTTTATCTATTTTCTTGAATTTTGTGGGACATGCCAAGTTGGTCATTACCCCCCTCCCCCCCCCCCCCCCATGTGTATTCAAAGAAATCAAAACAGTTTGCTCGTGTTTCAAAGTATTGAACAGATGGCGAAAGGTGTTTGAACGCAACACATGAAAACTGATGTTGATCCAGGTTTCACGGGACTCATTAAGACTACAGTAAATATTTTACATGTTGGCTTTAAAACTACCACTGAGGATGTTGCAGGTGAATAATGGCATCTATTTCAGTGTCTCCTGCACTCTGCAGTGCTACAAACAAATGCTGCAGTGTCAGTCAGGTGAGCTGCCACACCGCACTGACCCATTTAAGTCTGCACGAGCTCGGTAGGTGTCCAGAGGTTCACGAGCTAACCTAGCTAGGTAAGCAGGTTAGCCAGCGCTCAACTGGACACATCGCTCACTCTGTTTCTGTTCTATGAAGGGCTAAAAAAATAAACACCAGCCTGGGGTTAATGTCTCAGAAGTCTTTTATGAGCTTTTTTTCAGAGGTGAGATGTTACCTGGTGAAGCAGTGCTCACAGTGCGCTCCCCTCTCATTCACTGTCAACACGTACGAGTAGGCAGGGCACGCGAACACCAGCTCCCCCACCGCGAAGTGCCTCACCGCCCGCAGGCCTCTGCCCTGGCCCGGGCTCAGGAACCGCTCCGTCCCCTCTATACCTTCGTTCTTCATGGTTTGGTCTGTTCACGGTTCTTCCGTCAGATACCACCGACAAACACCACCGCCACCTGAGTGTGCTGACAGCTCTGATCTGCTGCCTGAGCCCCGTCTTCTTCCCCGGTCCCCTGTGAGTGTCCGGTACGGCTCTCATCGCCCCCTGCTGGAGAGGCGACAACACGGCGGGCTGTATGACGAGGTTGTTGTACGCGGTGAAATGTAAGAAGTTGATTTTACTTTAAAAAAAATCTAGGAAACTGATTGCTTTCAAAAAAAAAATGCAGTAAATAGAATTATTAATCTTAATTTATGCTTACTCTATATCTATTTAGTTATATTTACTTAATTTTGTAAAGATGTTACGAATTAGAAAACACATAATTAACCCTTTAAAACTTGAGCTTCCTTTCCTTCAAAAACATGGAATTTAAGCAAAGAAATGACCCAAAAATTCGCAAGAAATTAGTGAAAAGTAAAACAAATTACCTGAGAATAAGTAAAAGAAAAGAAAAAATAAATAAATGAAAATAAAAATAAATTTAAAAAAGATTAAAAAAAAAAAAAAAAAAAAAAGGACATGACCTGGGGATAGGGCATAAAAATATAATAATTCTGTAACCTAATTTCAAATATGTAACTATGGTAATTATAAATATAATTTTCCCCTCACTTTTCCCCTTTTCCCCAGACACTTCTAATTTTCTAAATCTAATTATTTGTGCATCTCACTATAGATCTGTATTCTGCCACCTGCATACTTGTCGGCCATATTTGTAACAACATGGTAAGAAAACTGAACTCGCAGATAACCAAACTTCATCATTGACAAAATTCTCTTTGTCATGATCAAGTTAAATCAGACTAACTGAATTTACAGAGGCTACTAACACTCAGAAAGAATGAAGTAATTTAAAATTACCCGGCTGCAACTTTAAAGATATAAACACTAATTCATTAATTATAATACAATTATATTATTCTGAAATGGGGAATTCTATAGAATGAGTACTTTAACTTTTGGCACTTTAAGATTATTTTACTCAAGTTTATTTATTACATAGTATTTTCACACTGCTGTATTGCCGCTTTTACTGAAGTAATAGATCTGAGTCTTACTTCACCACTGACCGATGGACTCTGTGGCAAACATACTCTGTCCTGATGTGTCTGCTCTGCTAATCATTCTAAATCATTATATAAATCATTATATAATTGATCTCGGAAGTACAAGTACAAAATGATTCAGGACAGAACCATGACTGTGTTCTCCGGTTGTTACAAAATACAATTTCGAAATTATTTTTGTCCCAGCTGCCTCAAGTGTTAGTCCATATAATGCACATTGCATTATAAATGTGTCACTACATTGACCTTATTGCTTTTGCCCCAATAACCTGCCTCTGCCAGAGGAAACACTAACCATCTGCATTGTTTGGGAATTTGAGGCTTAGCAGGCACTTGGATATGTTTTATAGGACATTTGGACAATAAATTATGTGCTTATTAGGACCACAATATTGCCAGGTAATAATTCATTAAATGTCCTCTACTTTGTTGTTGCAACTGCAAAACTGACTTGAAGCCCTCTACACTATTGTGCAATAATATTTCAGCTGTACAATACTTAATTGTTACCTATCCTGCACTTACATTTATATTTCACACACTCATAATAGGTACATTTATGTACTTTTTATGCACATATTTGTAAAAGTGTCATATTTCTTATACAACATATCTTTCTTAATCTTGTTTAAATGTTTTTTTCTAAAACTTTTCTCATAGTGCTATATCTATGTATACATTATATTATATATTGTAGATTAATGCTTTTTTTTCTAGCACATTTCTTATTTCTGACTCTATTTTCTTATAATTTCTCTATGCCTATATAAGAGAAACTTTAACATCTCCAATAAAGTATGAATCCAATCAATAAAGTATGAATCTAGATGAATCTAAATCTGAATAATGTCTGCCACAATTTATATTCTTCTTAAGATTTAAACCAGAGTGACAACATTTGGCTGATGAATGAA
Organism: Plectropomus leopardus; assembly: GCF_008729295.1. Taxonomy (NCBI): domain Eukaryota; kingdom Metazoa; phylum Chordata; class Actinopteri; order Perciformes; family Serranidae; genus Plectropomus; species Plectropomus leopardus. Next base: position 21,312,068 of record NC_056463.1, read on the forward strand.
AAGAGCTCCCTCTTCAAATAACATTTTTTTCTTTTATCTTCTTTTATTTACTTATTTTTTATTATTTAAAAAAATCCTGGACAAGAGCGATGTCTGTACTAGTTATGTAAACGCATTAATTATATTCATGCTGCGTTTGTATATTTATCAGTAATGTATATGTTTGTGTATATCTGCTAACAATTTGTGCAAACTGACTCCTCTCAATAAAATGCTTCAAACCACTAAAGTTTCAGATTACATGTAAAACACAATGTAGTGTTTTACATGTACTCTAAAACATCAGTAGTGTTTTTTGCGGTCTGGCATCACAGCTGCATAACTATAAAAACTGCAACATACAGACAGAAATATCATTATAAATATCAAATATCATTATACTCTGGGTGCGTTTGCATGTGATGCTTTTGCTCGCGCCAATGACCACTGAAGCGGACCAAAATATTTGACACCGTTTAGTTTATATATATAAATGCATTTATTTAAGTTAATCATTTCTCCTCATTCAAAGTTGAATTTCTGCAGTATCTATAAAACAGGGGACAGTTAGAAGCGCTGTACAGTCTGACAACAAAACTAGGAACCGCGGCAGAGTACACTGTGTATATATGTACATACTGTACACACACTGATGTAGGTATATACAAAAATATACACTTTTACATGTGTGACCCCTCTTGCCATATAACCCACCACTGTCGTCCAATGACGCCACACTCCTCTCAGAAAGCACACCATCACCCTAATAGTTCATTCATGACCATTTCACCTTTTTATCTGTCATTACTGGCTGATGAGGCTTTTGTCTTATGTGCACATTAAGCCCCTCTGGCGGCCCGACTCACACACACACACACTGTGACTGTCACTCGCAGCAGAGATGGGGGAGCTTAAGCAGTCCTGAGCTGGATGTCTCAGCAGGGCTTTTCACATATAAGAGAGGTCTCGTCTTCTGCTAATCCTAAGAGGGGATTTAAAGGTGGGCTGAAGGGGGAAGACATCCTTCTTGTTCGGACAAATCATGACATAACTCTGCTCCATTTGAGGAGAAAGCTGAGAGGACACAAAGTTTGACCGTTGCACCTCCTCTTATGTTAAACTCCATCAAATAAAGCTGTTGATTGTTTCTTTTCGATACACAGTGAGTATGAATAAAGTCCTGCTGGCTCTGGGGGGGAAGATGCTCTTTTTCACTTACTGGTGTTAATTTATACGCCCCTTTTAATGCTAATAAAGACAGCTGCAAAACTGACAATAGTCTTCCATACATAAAATAGGAGACTACATACACAGACATTTTACAGACCAATTTAACAACTTCATCAAATGAGTAAATCTGCCAAATTTGTACCCCATGTCTAATATAAGACTGACACCAGATCAGCAGCTAAGAGACGTCCTCCCCAGGCGTGCCCTGCAGGTTTAACTAAGACTGGAAACAAGAATGCAATGTACTATATGCAAATGTGCAACCATTTCTCTGCGACTCATTCTGCATTTCCAAAGACTTTCACCACTTTTCATTCTGCCTCATACAGAGAAAACAGGGAGGAAAACTTTGGCACGTTGTGCTAAAGATGTAAACATTTAATCATCCAATCAAAATGAGACGCTGGACAACTTAATTATTACAGTCATTTCCTCTGCGTATAACATAAAAATAATATAAAATAAAATAGCAATCTTTTTATTTTTACAAGAATAAGACTGGTTTAAAAAGAAAAGGCTTTAGAGGACAGATCTGAAGCGTTTGTAGCAGACAGCATTGCCGTGGTCACTCAGGTGTGTGCAGCACTGTGGGTCTGATGCCTCTGCACTTTGTACTGCCTGGACATCTCAGTCAGAAATTTAGAAACAACAGAAAGAACAAAAGACACAGAAAATGTCTGAAACTCTCTGCTGGTGCATTGTGCATCAGACATTTAGTCCACTGAGTCCCTTTTTCTTTCCTGTTTTGGTTCTGTACTCATTGCCCAAAAGAAGTGTGACAACAGAGGGCGCTATACACCACTACAACATCATGCTGTCCTTTCTGACAAGGACGAGGCCAGATGCTATTACGATGAAGACCTCCGAGTTTAAAGGCTCTCATCTAACAGTGAGCAACATGTATGCATCAAAATAAGATGACAAATGTTAATAATTGAGGACTGCCACAAAGTTTAACAACAAGAAGAAATTAGCAGGTGACATTTGGGTATCCATCCCATAACCAGATCAAGACCTGACACACTCTTATCACACACGAAGGAGATGTAAAGGAATAATTAAATAAATATGACAGTACCTGCACCCAAATTATCCAAAGAGATACCAAACTAGAGGCTTACACTATGAATTGTCATCAGGTTTTGACCCATCAGGCTCAAACAGCTGTTTGATCTGTCATGGTGTCACGTGATGTATCCCAACAAAACCTCTGATGCAACTGCAGATATAGTTTGGATCCACAATCAGGGAAATATTACAACTTCATTTCCAATCAGCTTTACAGTTTTACAATTACTGATTTGCAACATTCTAAAGAAATTAAGACATAGCTGTTTCATTTTCATTCTGCAGTTTACAAAGGAAATAGCAAAAAAAATAAAAACGTTTCCAGTATTTAACAGTAAATTCACCTCCTGCTTTACATGAAAGCTAACTGAACCCTTGAAGGAATACTTTACCAACAAAATGACAATTTTTTAAAAAATTAGTAAGTCATGCTGTGTCACCTTAAATTGGTAACCTTATCTCACATGACTCCTTGGAAAATGCAGGGGGGGAATATGCACATGTTCCAGATATTGAGGGTTATGTGTCCCCTGAGACCCCTCGAAATCTATACCTATGATTCATTGATTGATTGGGGCCACATTTTACAACAGCTAAACTATATTAAAACATCTATTGACAAACTTTTACACCACTTGCGCTGTATAATCCAGGTCTCATTTATCCAGACAAATGTTTAATACTTCCAAACACACGCATTTTTACACACAAAAAACCCTCAGTACTGCAGTCTGGCTTTGACAAGATCGCAGATTAAGTTTCAGTTCAGTTTTAAACAGTAACTTTTTAATGACAATGCAAGTTTTTGGGAAGTACTGAGCATATGACCGGATAAATGAGACTTTGATTTTACTGCATGAGGCTTGTTAGAGTTTGTAAACAGATGTTCTGATATAGTTTAGATGTTGTAAAATTTGGTCCCAGATAGAGCAATAAATCAGTATGTTTGCTGCCACCTGTGAAGGCATGCGAGAGAAACAAAATCTTTAAATTCAAGGTAACACGGCATGACTAACTGATATATAAATGGTGATTTTGTGGGTGGAGTATTTCTTTAAATCTGATCCAGGCCCTCGAGCCTGGTCACCATGGCAACAGAAAACGTTCTTCACATCTAAGCTCACCCTAGGGTCTTTCCACATTTCCGCCGGTCCTGTGTATCGCAGCAAAATGCAGCGACCTATCAAGTCAAAGGATAGGCTTTTCAAACAGCTGCAGTTTCAGCTGACCTTCTCAACTCCGCTCACAGTTGTGTGAATGCATAAGACAAGGCAAACATCAGGAACAAGGAGGAAAAATGGCAGAAAACAAAGCGATGGAACAGAGGATGGAAAATTATCAGACAACACAGCAAATATGAGCGGCTGTCTTTGTCGGATCCGGTAGCACAGTGAAACAAACAAACAAAAAAATCAACATTTACAAGTAATGAGAGAGAGGGAGAGAAATGTTGAGAAAACAGAGCGGAGATTTGACATTAAAGAACACTTGAGGCTGCAACATCTTTCTAAAATAAACCAGGAAACGGGACTTGATTTTTATAGGCCATTTCTGTTTTACAGTATATCTGTTCAAGGATGTTTAATGCGGTTGCCTTGAAGCTGCCAAGGGATGAGTCGCTCCAAATTTAATCAAAACCAATTTCCCCAAACTGTACCATCATTAGTCATCAGTGACTAATAGTACAGAAGATCAGAGCAGTGGAGATGAACCCACGCTGAAGCCCAGGAAAGACTCGTGCTGCAAAGATGCACAACAGGCATCAGGTAAATCCAACAGATATATGTACTGTGAGTGGCATCAGTAACACTACCAGGTAACAAAACAACTAAGTGGCACAATGCTGTTAGGTGACACTGAAATCTTGTTCCATAGAATAAAGTAGCTTGCCAAAATAAATAAAAAGTGTCCTCATTAGTACTTCGTATCAGCAAAAAAGGAGCGATCCTGCTTGTGCAATCAGAAAAATCTGCTCACCTCCAGCAGAAACAGAGTGAGGACAAACGGTAAAACCTTGTTTATTGCAAACTTCTGAACAGATGGCGCATCTAACAGGCACAATGAAGGGAAAAAAAAACATGATGATGGAAACCACTACTGACCGAATGTAACTGTGGGAGCTGGTTGGTGATACATGCAGCTGGGAGGTTTTCTGAACACATGTGCATGCACATTTTATACAGTTTGTCAGGATTTTTTTTTTTTTTTGGCGGCATGACATCTGTTGTCAGACTGGAATAAGCAAGGTTTCACTCTGTCAATCAAAACAGTGACCTCTCATGTCAAGCCTGAAATGTGGTGTTTCCTTCTACTGCTGTGCGAGAGCAGGGAGGTGTGTGTTAAAAGTACACAAACAAACATCTCAATCATGTTCAGTCGTCGAGGTGATGTCATAAATGTCACCGTTATCATTTTGCAACCTGTAATGTCTAGAGAAAAAGCTGCAACATTAAATCCAGTTTGGGTGTTATTATAAGACAGTTACCTTCCTACAATGGCAATATGACACAGGCAAAGAAAATTATCTGTGCACGATAAGAAGATGTATAAACTGAGCTGCTCCGCTGGGAGCAGTTAGAGAGCAGCAAGAGTATGTAAAGAAAAACTCTTCTAATCGCTCCTCTGGTATTCCTGAAACTCAAAAACATCCATTCGAAATTTGGTTCCTTTTCTCGACAAAAGTAAACAAAAAAACTGTTAAGAGATTTTTTTTTCTGTTTCTTTAGAGACATAACGGTGTAGAAGTGAAGATGCTGTGGCAGCCAGTGCTACGGCTTGACGACAAACAGTAAATCCTGAGGGGTGGCTTCAAGACACTTCCTGGTTTCAGGAACTGCACTTCTGGCCGAACCAAACTGGCATCAGACCCCATCCAAAGCAGAGAAGCTCTTCTCCTATCCAAACCCACTGCCCCAAGACAAAATTTGTAGGAAAAACGGTGTAGAAATCAAAGCTTAGCGTTCTTCTCTCCACTTCGCCTCTCTTTGCTCTGTTGATCCTGTGAACCAATGAGAGTAAATGAGGGGAAAAGCTCAAGGAATCGAGTCCATTTCCTCCCTTCACATCACTCTGCACCCAAACCACAACCTGACGCCTCCATCTGCTCTCACAGGCTCTAGCTCGGTGTGGTGAAACAAAGAGAAAGAGAGCACAGGAGAGGAGCACCACCGACGTCCCATTCTTTCTAGAACAAAAAAAGCTCCTGTGGAAAGCTCGGAAGAGAGTTAACAGCAAGAAATAAAAAATATTAATAAGAAAATAATATAATTACAAAGTAAAAAGAGTTCTACCTCACCAGCATTAAAGAAAGTAAAAGAACAAATTTTGCCTCAGGAACCATCAATGAAAAAACACTGAGGTATGTAGTTTGGATGGAAAGCCTCTTCATCGCTTTTCATGATCATCACTGTCACTTTCGTCCACCAAATACAGTCAGTTTCCTGTTTACTCCATCATGGTCTACAAGCCCCTCCCCCAGTGGGCGTGGCTCTTTGTTTTTTGGGAGGAGTGAGAGTGGGGGAGAGGTGTATAGACGTGACTGGCTGCACCTCTGAGGAGGAGGAGTGAGAGGGATCCATTTATCCATCAAGTTTGTCTTACTCCTTGAGTCTATTTCTGTCTCTTTGTCCGTGTCTCAGAGTCTGTTGGTGTCTCTATCCACGATCCAGCTCTTCCCGGGGTCTGTAGCGCCCCCTATGATTGTAAATTGAGGGTGAACTTCCACTGTTGGTTGAGGCTCGGGCTGCAGACCTCCACAGTGAGTCCGCCCATCCTGGCACTGCGGCTGTCCAGACAGAGGTTACTGCCCACGTGACGAAGCTTTGAGTTAGACTCAATCTGCTCCCATTTCTGGTGAGAGAGCAACGTCATCATAAAACATAATGAGCATAGAAATTCAGAACCTTTCTAAAAAAAATAAACTTGAACTTCAAATTTTTCAAAATAGTGACTTAGTGTCCCAAAATAATGAGAATATTTCTCAAAATAGTAACTTGGTGTCTCAAAATAAGTAAAAACTTTCTAAAAATAATTAGAAAAACTCTGAAAATAATGACTAACTTAGAAGGGGCTACTACTATTAAAACATTTCCAACTAAGTGCATCAAAAAGTATTGATTTAGTGTCTCAAAATAATGAGAAGCATTATCAACATTATGAGAAAGTTTCATAAATAATACTTTAAAGGCTAAAAATAAGGAAAAATTCTCAAAATAATGACTCAGTATCTCAAATCAAGAACATTTTTTCAAAAAATGAACTTACTAATATCAAAATAATACATTAGTATCTCAAATTATGAGAATCTTTCCTGAAATAATGAGTAACTTTCTGACTTGGTATCATTTCTCATCGTTTTGAGATACTGCGTCGTAGTTTCAAGGAAGCTTATTATTATTTTGAGTTTCTCATTATATACATACTAAGTCATTTCGAGAATATTTCTCACTATAACAATTTAGAAGATGTTGTTTTTCATCATATTGCCAGAAATGGGCTTCCACAGTTATTTGGTTTCATTTATAAGTGAGAGTACAGCTAAACAGTCCAACTGAGCATGTTTACCTGTCTGCTGTCATTCTCTCGACAGCCTTGTAGTTTGATGAGGGAACCGGCCGTTCTGTCCACCACAGTCAGACACAAGTCCATGTGTTTGACTGACTTATCCTTGGTCAGGGCCCACTCCTGAACAAGAATGGATTTAAGTCAAAACATCAGTATAACACATTTCTGCATGCCCACAAGTTCTTTTTTTTGAGAGCAGTATTGTCCAATATCATGTCCTAGCATTACACACAGTAAATGTAAAAGTACTGCACACAAGGGACATAAAATCATACTTAATAGCTGAATACTTTGCATCACAGCTTTTGTTTTATTTGTCATACTATGCCTGTGTTTTAAGTTTTTAAGTCTTACTTAAGACAATAAGACTGAGAATAACAGTGGCATTTATCAGGCTTAAAATACCAAATAGTAATTAAACAAAGGCTGTCTTCATCAGATTGGTTGATCCAGTATGTCTGAGATAAAATGTAAGACTAGTTTTTCCTTTTTTACATAAACACATAAAAAGGAACACTGTTGCTCTATTATAGTTTGCTCTGCGCTGATTAACAAACTGCAACCGATAACTGTGGTGTAGAGTGACCTCATTTCAGTATCTGTGTTGTATCAGACTTTACAGTATAACTGACACCCACAGGAAGAATTAATTATGTGCATCAAGACGTGTCTCCTCAAAGCGTGCTGCCTAAAGAGCCGTGATGTCATTAACATGTCTTATTAAATAAGAGTACAGTTAATTTCAAGCTCGATTTGAGAGCGTAAAATTTGGTTTAAAAATGAAAAAGAACAACTCATGCTGCAAGTTTTGCATTACAAAAATGATGGGGGTAACTTGTAAAGTCAATGGTTATTAACTCTATATGACACCAGTTTTCCCAGTAAAAACGCTACACCTGTCATTCTATTTCAGGAAGGAACTATTTGATAAACTGCAGACACAAACACACTGGTGCAAGGTTATACACATGCACAGGCACGCACATGTGCGCACACGCACGCACGCACGCACGCACACGCACACACACACACACACACACACAAACTGTACACTCTATTCAAATTGCTCCAATGCATTTGCAGTTAGCCCAACAACAATATGCAAATTCTTCAATTTACAGATATTCTGTATGAAAGTTGAGTATTACATATTACATTGCATAGACTATCTGCATTGACTATAAAGACATTAAAAGTAAATATTCACTTTTTGCTTATTGCAGGTTAGGATACTTGGCCTTAAGTCTCACCTGACCTTTGGTTGAAATCATGTTTTCTCCTTTTAGTAAATGCAGTGGTGCAAAAAAAAAAAATAATGTGTGCAACATCTGACCTTTAACAGTTGAATCCCGCCACATACCCCCTGTGCTCTCACCACCACTAGTGCCACCTCTTGCCACCATGGTGTCTTTATAGCAAAGGATTAGACAAGCTGACCTGTGTGTGTCGTCGTAGTAACGCTACCTGGTTTCCTCCGCCGTTGTGGCATTCATAGACGCTCACCACCCCGTCTACAAAATGGCCGAGGGTGTCCAGACAGTTTCCTCCCTGCTGCAGCGCTCCAAACGCTATGTCCTGGTGGTCTGGGACTCTGAACACAAACAAACAAACTTTTATTAAATCTTAATCATGTTTGTTAGAACCACTTTAAAGAGGAACTACACCCATTTTTTAAATACAAATATGTTATTCCTATGGTCTAAAATAATCCAGAAATATTAGTAATCATGAACAACTATCTACCAAATCCAAAAACTAGAGTGCTAAAACCCTAATTTGTGATGTCTTAAGGTATAAAGTCTGGAAGTTCTCCACAGAAAATGAATTGGGATATACTGTATGATAGATGAGACTGAGAGCATCCAGGTGAATGCTCTGAGTATACAGGGATAGTTGCTGTGTCAGAATCGAGAACACTACAATAATATAAAGCTCATTTTGGGTTAAAAAAAAAAAAGAAAGAAAACAAACACTATGTGGGTTCACACAATCAGGCTTTGACTAATTGTCTATGGAGCAGCTCCAGACCATACACTTTGAAATCACAAGATTTTATACCACTAACTGTAGAAAGATGATTAAGATGATTTAATTTGAAATGTTATGATTTACTCTTTTTTATTGCCATTTCTGTCGTAACATAATGTTACTATAAGCCTAAGGGCGCAATTATTATTTCATCATTATTTCATGCCCTTATTGGATTAACTTGCTGCCTACATGCATTCGTGTTGATGAAGACAAGTTATATTCATTAGAGAAAGTTGATTTAATAAAAAAGGATTCACTCTTTTAATCCGATGACTCACTATACTCATATTGAGGACTTTGACGATTCTTTATTTATTTAAGTGTGATTACATCACGTCATATGACGACTCAAACGGATTCAAAGCTTCCTTCAGAGACCTCAATTAAAGTTTTGAATGTTAAAAAAAAAAAAAGACATTCAGTGCAGTCCTACATTTATTCATTGTTAATCTCATTCATGTAAGTGACAAATTGCAAAGCTGCTGAAATTTAATAATGTGCCTGAGTCATAATTGCCAGTGCAGGTTAGTCATTAGTGTCACCGCAGTCATTTGGGAGTCTTATTAAGGAATAAAACATTAGATCTCTGCACAAAGAAGATCGCAGTCACACTAATATGAGCTGAGGTCTCTTACAAACCCAGTCCTCATAATACTGATGCTGCGTTTCAGGTGGGTTTCCTTAAATGTCATTTAACCTTTATGACATAATGTGTCATCCCATGTACCCTATCATATCACATGAAACACTTTAATTTTCCTACCGCAGTTCAGGGTAGACATTCTCCAGGTACCATTTGAACGGCTTACATCCTAATCTCTTCTTCATCTCCAAACGACTCTGGATGCTGAGACAGAGAGAAAGAATCAGTGAGGGAATTAGAGGGTGAGTCACTTGTGGTTCCTCAAATGTTTTCCCATGTGATTAAATTATAGCCCCTCTGTGAGGGCGGACAGTCGAGGCTCAGGGCACATCTAAGGCTGCATCCTCTGGGGAAAATAACTGCTCAGACAGCACTGCAGGGAGAAGCCATGAGGTTTTCCCACAAGGTCACATAATGAGCATTTTCATCTTTTTCCAGCTGCACTAAATGGATATGAGAGAACTTGTTGTCGTGGAGCCTTTTCTAAATTATTTGGAAGTGTACATCGGCATAAAGCAGCAGACTGCTAATATACACATGAAGTGAAATAAAGCAACAGAAAACACACACACAGAAAATACATGGATCCATGATTAGAATCTTTTTACATTTGTAAACAATGCTCATTATAATTTAATGATTATAATGATTATAATTTAATGATTATAATGATTATAATGTTATTATTATAATTAAATCTCTTTCAAAAACTCATTTGTTCTCTTTGGCGTTATCTGACCTTTCATGAGAGTTGACAGTTTTGTGATTTTATCTTGTGGTTTGAATGCCTTTTTGCAAAAAGTTTAGGATATTTATGCTATTTTTTAAAACTATTTATTGATGCAGAGCACTTTGGTCAACTCTGTTGGTTTTAAATGTGCTTTATATAGAAATTTAGATTGGATTGGATTATATGCGCACACAGGATGGCAACACAAGCGTGGCAGTGTGCAACTGCTTGTCAGGTTATGTAAGGACATTAACCCCCAAAGATTACAAATGCTGGCTAAACAAACTGACTGACAAATAGTAACAGACTTTCAGATCTAGTTTTAGTGGACAGATATATACACATGTTTTATGGAGAAACCCAGCATTAGCATTGTCAAGACGCTAAATGAAAGATACTCATCTTGCTTTGCTTGGGGGCCACTTTTGCAAAGTGACAGGAGAACAGGGGCCAGTCACAGCTGCCCCATGTATGTTTCCAGGACTTGACACGGACATTTCTACGATTTTAGGATGTTTCTAGTATTTTAGGACATTAGGGGCTTAGCTAGGATGTCTGTCAGGGGTGCAAGAGATCCTCCACTTGCACTTTTTTAGATAAACAAGCTCTATTTTTATGCTGTTTTATGCACTCTGGCACTTTATACTGTATATACTAAAAGAACATAAGCAATTCCCATTCCGAATCGATTTATTCGAATTAGAAAATGGTTGAGGGGCCAACCGGCACCCTATTGGGAGCCGGATATGGCCCGCGCACCATAAGTTGAGTAACGCTGCACTAGACACTTGTGACTATGTTATTTGTGGTCATGTACAGAATGTCAAATACCATGACAAACTCAAAGTTTAGTGTCTTGAAATCAAAGTCACCGTGTATGAGGCTTGGGCTATAATTTAGTAACGATAAAATGACATCCCAACAGAGGATTGTGTCTGCATTATTGGTTTGTGTGGTTGACTTGGAACCAGCTAGTTCAGAGCTCGATGCAAACATGAATTCTGCTTCTGTTTCACTGTAACACAAGAAATTTTGTGTTTTCAGTCCAGTGGTAGTCAACAAATTTCTAAGCTTGCAGCCATACACGCAGTGGGTGTTTCAGTTTAAAAGTGGCTGAGTTAAAAGGTGACTTTCAGCCGAATGCGTGCATGGCTGCTCAGTTGGGCATGTATTTAAAATGGATTAAACTAAAATAAAAGGCTTATACAAGGAGAACTACATGTTCTGTTAGTGTTTTCAACAGCTGCTTTCACTATGAGCAACCACTACACATTCGGCTGAGTCACCAGTTAACACAGTCGCTCATTAAACTGAAACACCTGTTGCTCTGAAACAGTTGTGATCCTGTTGGAATTCGGTAGAACTTGAGTCCGCTGTTAGAATACTGATTCTGATAACAACGAGACATTATGATGCTGGTAAAAAATTTCAATTCAGTGTTCAAAGCTTGCTCACTTGTCTGAGGCAAAACACCACTTTCGTTGCCAGGATGTATGCACATATTGTTAATGACATCAGCTGAAAAAAGGTCTATGCAGTTAGGTTTCTATATGGCATTGGTTAAAACCTCTATAACTAGTTTAATATCCATCCATCCCTCGCTCCTCTTTACCAATGTGTCTGTCATGGTCTTCTGCTTTGGCGTTAGCTGTCATAATCTAAAACTAATCCCTTCAGCATGTCAAATACCGCAACGGTCTTTTGACTTCTTGCCCTCTTTTAAGTCACATTAACTGCCTCAGTTCACTTCGATTAAAAGGGTAACTGACTCACAGCTGACATGCTGCTAATTGGCAATCCAATTAATATGCCTATTCACATGGCTGGCTTTGTAATTTTATGATCTAGCTACATTATGCTGTCCGACTCCTGCAGGGTTCATACTTCATGGTACTCACTTTCCGTAGGGCACGTTTCTAGCTGAGGGAACGGCAGCATAATAAAAGTTTTTGTATTCATCCATCCACACCTCGGCTGCTCTCCTTGTGTTCCTGAGAGAGGTGAGAGAAGGAAAGTGAAGCAGGGGTGACGAGCAGGGAGGAAATTGGGAGAGGTGCGACAGTAGAATGGATAAAGGAGACATGGAACCGGGAGCAGATGAGGAACATTAAGAAATGAGAAGGAAATGAAAACAGAGAGAGAGAAAGAAGAAGAAAGTGAGACAGATACCAGTCATCTCGAAACTGGACATGCTCGCTCTCTCTGTGTGTGTGTGTGTGTGTGTGTGTGTGTGTGTGTATGTGGTGACTGAGACACACATCACCAGATGGACAAAAACCATGCACACTTTCTCTCTTGCTCTTGTGTTCATACATCTCCACAGCCATAAGAGGGCAGAGTGCCACTGGTTACACAGAAACATGAATGATGTGGGTTTTTTTCTCAGTTACTGCATTTACTGGTCAACAGTGTGTGAACGTGTGTATTTACATGATGTCCAAAGACATTAAGTCAAATTTTCATTTTTTGACGCTGTATAACAGTACATGACCATGTCGCAGATGGAGTCAAAGTAAAACACAACCTGATCACATAAAACTTGATGAAATGTGATGATTCTCCCACAGATTCTTAAGTTATAAGGAGCAAATCATTTTCATTGATTCAGAATGGATGCAATGTATATAAAATGTGCGCATCATGTCTGACTGAGTTAAAAAGGTGTCAAAGTTTATATTAGCCTGACTGTTAAAATACACAGCAGTGAGGAATACAGGAATACACACACACATCAAGGTAAGTAAACACTTGTATGCAGACCACAGGGAACAAACCACACACATTTTTTTTTTGGTGTTGCATGAAAATGCAACCTTTCTAGCCTGGCATACTTTCTGTTCCATGTAAGATATTGGATTACGAAATCCCCCAGCTCTAGTTTTGTTTTAAACATGGTCACATAGAAAGGAAACGTGCATGAAGGACACCGATACTTGGTCAAGAAGTTACCCACTGCCGGAGAGAAAGCTTTCACCGGGACTTGGCTTAAGACTGATGCACCTGATTACAAAAAAATGGCTGACCATTATAGATGATCTCATAACATGGGGAATATTTCAATAAAAATGATGGATGATTATTTTTGCAAAAGGCTGGGGGAAACGGTTAATATGAACATTTTTTAAGAAGAATAAATGCTCGTTCTATCTGAATAGAATGTAGACTTGTTTCTCCCTTTAGTCTCTGTTAAGCCTTTATTGTATTGTTTTCTGTTCTCTTCTATACTCTCAATAAATACACTTTTAAAGAAAACAAAGATAAAGTTAAAAAACACAAAACAAAAAAACTGTGCGGCTGCCACTGTTTAACACCTGGGGTCTGTCTCATTGAGTAAACTCAATGAGTTAGCAAAACTGAGTTATAACGAGAGCAGCCCTTCAGTCCATTTTCCACATTCGGAGACAGGATATCCACTTATTGCAATCAATTGATTGACAGGAAAAGTTCATCAGCTACCATTTGAAGAACTGTTTTGGTTGGTTTGTTGTTGTTTTTCTTTTTCTTTTTTTTTAGCAAAAATACCAAATATTCCCTTGTTCCAGCTTCTTCTCTTTAATGACAGTAAACTGAACATCTTTGGGGTTTTGGACTATCAGTTATACAAAACAAGCAATTTGAAGATGTCGCCTTAGGCTTTATAGATTGTGATTGGCATTTTCTGACAGTTTTGACAATTTCATTTTTAGAGCAAACAATCTATCATGTAAGTAACCTCTAGATTAATCAATGAAGATAACTGTTTGTTACTTTAATAAGGATGCATCAAGAGACAATCGACTCAAAAAAACATCACGAGAAATTGTGACAGCAAAGACTGATACAAGGTCTTATGATTTGTCAAATACAGCCACGTTCTGTTCCCCACAGGTACAGAAGTTGTTCCTGTGAGTTTTCAAAGACAAGTGTAGAGATAGCTGCCTTCAATGCTTTTGTCTGGAAAACTGGACAAATTACTGACTACAGTGTTTTCTATAGCAAATATTAATTCTTAGGAACAAGCAAGATAGGGAACAGTGTGTTGCTGCTCAGACAGGGTGGAATGAAACATCAACTCAGTAAAACTTATGGTACCATGAATGCCTCTGTTTCAAACACTGAGGAGACGTTTTGCCTAAATGAGGCTTCTCCTTCCTCCAGACATTATTTTCTACATGGAACTATCTTTTCTTTCTGCAAAAAACTTTGTATTTCATCTCAATCCACCTGCACCTGAGCAATATACTGCAGAATGTGGTGAACTTCATATGTGGTCTTTTCTTCACATTAACTAAAGGTTGGAACTGTCTCCACTTGTCCAATATACCCAACTTGAACCCTGTACACATTTGGTTTTAAAATGCGTCTTGGATCGGATCACACATGGACAGCACTAAATGCCTCCACCAGGATGCAGTTTGATCCGACCACTCAAGCTACTTTCTGAGGTGGACTGAGACCTCTTTGGCCACCCATCTTTTCTAGTACAAACACTGACGCATCCTCCTGGATAAGGACGTAGCACAAAAATGTCTTCAGTGCAGGACATGGTGGCTGTTTTGCTGACAGTGCCCCGATACATTAAGTCACTGCAAGTTGCAAATGACTTTGTCCTTGTACAGCTTGTACATTTATAATACTTCTTAAACTTTATTTCATTTTGTTTTCTTAGTTAGGTTGTGTGAAACAGATCTGGCAGTTGTCTGGCAACAGACTGATGTAATAACTGTGCACGTGGCCCTTTGACCTTCTAGCTGGAGTTATGTAAGCAGTAATGAAATCTGAACACAGCTGGACACCTTGGAGACACCTGACAGACACTGGTGTGTATGGCGATGTCTTTTGGCTGTAGGGCTGCCCCCTGAGAGTCGGTGATTCAGATCATCGGTCAGAGACCCTCAGTCGACAGATTGCTTCAAGTCAAGCAGGCATTTTTGGGGTTTTTTTATTGCTAGTCTGTGTACTGTGCAGTGTACCGCTGGGGACGTTTTGGTTGCCAGACTTTGCTGCGGAGCCAGTGCTCTTGACTGTCACGCTACTCTTTGGTACAGGCTGCAGCAGCACAGAGGAGGAAGAGATTCTACACTGTAATGCTCTGATATAACATTATCTTCTCTATTCTGCTAATAAGTGGTGAATTCACAGCTAACAGCAATGTCATATGACACAGTCTCTGTTTTTTATTTGATATCTACTGCTGGCAAAAAATGCTGTTGCACATTGCCGGTCTGCAGTCAAAGCTGTCAGCTTGTTTACTATATCACATTAATGCCGACATCATGTCCTGCTAAACCCTGTTCAAACTTTAAAACTTTACATATTAAAATAATAAATGAATAAAACGGAACGGTCGAAGATTGTTATTGAACAACCCATTTTAAAGATTATTTTTATTTTATATTATTTTATTTATTTATTTTTTTGTTTGTTTTTCCCTGAAGCAGACAGTATAGCTTTTAGATTGAAACAGGGGAGAGAGAGGGGATGACATGCAACAAGGACACCTTTGTATATGAGGCGCCCACTCTACCAGGTGAGCTACTGGGCGCCCCACCACAACCCATTTTAAAACCCAGTGTATACAGGGTCTTGGATATTTGGGAAATGCTGCTCCCAGAACAATTATAAAGCCATCCAGGCAGACAAAACAGGTGCTGGCTCGGAGCTCCCCGGGGTCGTTGCCAGCAGACACAGGGAGGCTGTCTGGGGCTTTATTCAGGACTGAAGGGCAGCACGATGAACTGAAGCAGCCTCAAAGAACAGATGAAGCTGTTCCGCATGATGTGTCTGCATTGTAGAGGCTGATTCACATGAACATTGCCACATCCATCAATTAATGAATTATATTTTCAAATGTCGCAGAGGGTTATGAAACTTCTTTCGGCACTGCGGAAGTGTGGTTGTCATGAAGCCTACTTTCTCCATTACCAATGTGTAATTTCCTTGAGCCAGTATGTGGTTTGTCTGTTCTGGGCTACTGTTGAAACATGGCACATCAACATGGCAATCTCTGTAGACGAAGATCCACTCGTTATGTAGATATAAACGGCTCATTCTAAGGTAACGAAAATACAACAGCTCTTATTTTTCGGGTGAGTATACACTAAAGAAAACATACTGGTAATATTAGATTTTATTTTTGCCATTAAATCTTATACGCTGGACCTTTAAGATCAGGATGAGTTAATTCCAAAGATACTTCACATTCTTGGTCTATTACGCCCTTCACGTTTTTGTTTTTTTTCCCCACACAGGGCTGTACATCACTGGGAGGACCAGAGAAACCACAGCCACATTAAATTCCTTGTTATCTGTTTGTTGCAGTTCTTAATCAGAACCATGAGGGTTTGTCGGGCTCGTTTCCAAGAGTTGTTACTTGTGGTTGGAGACAGTTTCAAAGCAGAGATCATATCTTTCCATGTTTCGTATTTCTGATCTTTGCTGATTATGTAGTCACATTTATCTAAAGAGAAGCACATGCAAAAACAGATCTTCTATATTTAAGAACATTCTTTCTATATCCGAAGCCAATTTTCCCTGTGATTACTATTTTATTGTTTTTTAATTGATGCCGCTTGCTTTTAATTATCCCACATGGGTTTAAATCTAAAAGCTGTGGTTAAACTAAATAATGCATGCCCCAGTGTTTAAAACAGCACTTGATAAAAGAGGCAAGGGCATAGAAATAAGGCCTGTGCAAAGAGAAGTCTGAAGAGTGCTGTATGTGTGGAAAGTAGTCAACCCAATTTAAAAAAGTAATACTAAAGACAATCATGCTTACGATATATCCCAAATAATGAATACTTTTTGGTATAGATGCCATGAGGAGTAATTGCAAAATTATGGCATACCTGAAATGTTGAGAAAGGGTTGTTGTTGCTGTTCTGGATCTTGTTTCGTCATATCACATGATTTTCCTCAGCAGATGAACTTTGCGTACTAAGAATGTTAAATTATTTACTTGAAAGGAATAGATTGATATTTTGGAAAAAATCTCGTAATTGCTTTGATGTGGACAGAAGGAGCTGAGGGATCGAACCACAAACCCTATGATTGTCGTCTACTAATGCATCTTTAGGTTTGATCATGACTTTAAGTCTATGTCCACTCAAAAATGCGTTTTTTTTCTTGCGTTTATCTAACCTGGCCGAGACTGAACTGACAGGTGTTTGTGCAAAGTTTGTCCCTGGAGAGGTCTTTTCACATTCCGTTATTGAAGGGGGTGATGTCTGTGCACTCCCCAAAAATTTGATGTTCACAATCACCCGAGGCAAGCAAGATTAGCTACGTCTCTAATATGAAAGCCAATCACTATCTAATACGGGAACTACATATCAATGGAGGAACCGAATTCAACACAACACCTGCAAATAAACCAGGAGCCTTTAGCACAGAGCGCACTTTTCGCTTCAGAGAGCATTAGCGTAATGAAAAAATTTCACAACAAACATGGCAGAGTGTACAGTTTTTCTGAAGTTTCCTTCAACTATCTACCAAAACCCCATCACAGCAGGTATTATTGTGTGTTTCACAACCACTTACACTGCCGCTGCCAGTTAACTTAGAAGCTAACCAACAACATTAACAAATAAAAGCTGCGTAATACTCTCTGCTACATTTGCAAGTTGCCAATGTTGGTGCACAACAGACTCCTCATCTGAGTCTGACTGAGTTTCAAACATGTATGAATCTCTCCAATGTTTCCTCTGACGCTAACGCGAGCCGTCTCCATCCACACTGCTCAAACCCATGCAGCATCGGTGAGCGTGGCGGAGGCCAGATCCAGTGTTTCTCAATTACGGAGAATGAGTAGATCTGCCTCCAGCCTCTTTTCAGAGATTTCTTAAACTATTATGTGGGGAAGTGGAAAACACATGTTAAAAACAAAATATTAGAATTTTTAATAAGCATTTAAAACATGTCTGGAGGGGGACTTCTTTTTTTTTTTTTAATTTTATCTAATTTGTTTGTTTGCTGATAGGGAAAATACAATATAATTCCACCAAAATTATCCACTGCGACGTATCACAGTATTTATAGCTACTGCTAATTTCCAACACCTCTGTTGAAGGGCCTTTAAAATAACAAATATAAACCATGATCACAGACAACAAGGTAAAAGTATGTTGAACCACATTTTGTTGACCTTATAGACACAGCAGTGCAACTAGCAGGCATTTTTGCATACACACACACACACACACACACACACACACACACACACACACACAAACACACACACAAACACACACACAGACAGACACAGACACAGACACAGACACCATGCATACATTTATGTATATGTTCATATACACTGCATACACATACATACATAACTAGCCACTAATATGGCTCATTACAGGGAAGCACAAGATATCCAGTATTAACATCATGTGTGAAATGGCAAATGTTGTTCTTCAGTAAATGAAAAATGGGTTCCCACACATATTTATGGACAATTTTTAAAACTTTTCCATGACTTTTCAAGGATCCATAATGATAAAAAAAACATTCTTGCCCCACTTGCGCTGAATATTTCAAACTTATCAGATTCCCACTCTGTTCAAACACAATTTCATTTAGCTGGCACATGTGAAGGGAGAGGCAGGAGGCGACGCTAAGACAAAGAAACGTATGTCATGGTTCACAAAACGCAAAAAGAGCTGCATTAGTTCAAAAGTTACAGAAAATAAATTCGCCTCTATGTTACATAATGTGGAAGCTTATCCACGCAAGACTACTGTACCAATTTCATTATACACAACAAAATTCCATGACTTTTCCAAAACTTTTAATGATTTTTACTAATTGCATGAATTTTCCAGGCTTGGGAAATAAGATCAGGAACTTTAATGACTTCTCAAGGTTTTCATGACTGTGGGAACCTTGTGTGGTGCGTGGAGCCTGGCTGGTTAATGAGAGTTTAAGTGTTCAACGTCCTTGCCGTATGTGTGTGTGTGTGTTACCTTGCAAACACTGTCCCGCTGCCCCCAGGGAAAGTGTATGGATGTTGCTTTCTGAAGACGTGGCCGACTCTGCTACAGGGGATGATCTCCAGACTACCATCACACTGCCACACTCGAAATGAGATCTCTGAAACACACACACACACACACACACACACACACAGAGGTCACATTTGTTCCAACAAACAATTTCCATGAAAATACCACAGCTGATTACTGTAAGCACTATGTATGAAGTGTGGTATCATTAACTCAGGATGTCTGCACCTCATTAATGTTTTCAGTGCATTGATGTCATGTTGTCATGTTCCCTCACTAACATTGTCTATATTTGAATAAGTGTTGTCTAAACGAGCACAGAAGTAAATCAGCGTCTGAATTGTCAATCCAGCTCTGAATCACTGTGGCGTCTCGAGATAACGTGAATCATTGTGTTTATTCCCCACGATTTCCCAACTGAATTCAGACAAAAGCAACAGGGAGACATTGCTGTTATTATGTCATTGTGCTGTTTGCAAATGATCTCTATTGTGTGCACTACAGTTATTTTCACTCACTACCGACTGTAATCATTATCACATTAACACTGTAATTTTCGAAGATTAACTCGAGTCTCGGAGATTCTTCTTCCCGGATATGACCACCAAATTACTGCAGGATTTTCTGCTCCTCATCATGATCCTGGCACAGAAACTCGAGATGAGCTCATGAGTTGATCACAGCGTGAGAATCATCGCCGGTGCTACTTTCACATCTCAAGAGATTTTATCAGTGAGCAGAAGTCTATTGTTTTTCACGATAAAAACATTTATGTACAGAAATAACAAATAACAAGCCTGTTTGAGACTTAAATGAATAGTTTGGCACTCATTTGCTTTCTTGTTGAGAGTTAGATGAGAGAATGGATATCACCAATCACTGTTTGTTAAATAAGAAGCTACAGCCAGCAATTAATTATCTCAACTTAGCATAAAGACCAAGTCCAAAGGTGAAATAGTCTACCTGCCAACCTCCACTGGAGAGAAAGATCAGAACATAAGCCCCATAAAACCACAAATTGTTATTTCTACATTTTAGTTTTTGTTCAGATTAAACACGAGACGTAACATGTTAACATGTGAGCTCTATCCCGACCTCACACCAAACAACCTTTTAACTGATTTCACTGGTGAAGAGAGATTCCCAGTGCCTGAATAAAATGACATTTTACCTCAGCTGATGCTCACTTCTGTGATCTCCATCTTTTGGTGTAAGAAAGAGTGGATTATGAGACAATTTGTCCCTGAGCACAGATATGCAAAGGACCCCATCACCTCTCCTACACAGAAGCAGGACACACAGACTTTGTGGTGGTTTTGAGTCTCTTTGGTCATCTCAATTCTCTTCCTGGTCCCTACGTGTTAATTTGACATTTCACATTTTGCAAGTAAAGGTCAGGGGACCCCCTGACACTTTGGGCCCCTGGGCCTGTGCCCAGTAAGCCCGTTCAGTAATCCATTCATGGGTTTAAGGTGGTCATAAAACTCATATTATAACATTTTTAGTCTTAGCAAAACAAGAAGACAGTGAACAAGGAGGGGACTCGAGGAAGACGCAAGATCATGAAAAAGTCTCGGTTCTCTTGGACTCTAGAAAAGGAGGAGAAACTGTGGAGTTGTAGATTGAACACAAGTCTATGTTTAATTTGGTTTGTATCTGATCCACCAACCAGCACTTAGTTTGGTGAGAAATCTTATTTTTTTAGCAGTTCATTTATTTTCCCACTAAAATAGTACAGCTAAATAATGATCTAAACTTTATTATAAAAAACCTAGTTTATTTTTATGGATTAAACTGATGCCAAATTGACAAGAATAATGTCACTGTACGATACCTTTAGTCTAGTTATTCGAGAGTTATGTGTTTTTGCAGACACAGGAATTGTTAATATCTCTTAGGACTTAAAGGGAGTTTGGTGTAATGTTTTCCATCAGGAGCAGGATGGGAAATATTTAGTTTTATTCGTGCAAATAGTGACCCAGCAAGATCCACAGGCTTCATAAAGTGTGTGACTGAACACTCACATTGTCTTTAGATGTGAGAGGATGCCAGACTTTTGTCTTCTAACGGTATTACGGTGTATAGATTGAATTAGAGGTGCTGGTAAGCAGATTTTATTACCGTTGGACAAAGAAATGCTATCTGCTTCCCCCCGTTTCCAGTCTTTGTGCTTAACCAACAGCTTAATATTAGCGTACAGACACCTCTGGTATCAATCCTCTCATCTGACTCTCACAAAAAACCTAATAGCTGCAATTCCCAAAATGTCAAACTATTTCTTTAATACCGCCGGCAAAACCCCTGACATGTCTGTCACCTCGAGAGACTGGTAGTTGGAGAATGAGACAGTCTGGGAGCAACACATTACAGCAGTGGAGTGTACTGATGGTAAATGTTGACAGTTTATTTTCTCTACCCGGCACTTTACTTTCCACTATTAATCACACTCTCCTATTTGTTTTCTTGTTTCTTTCACTCACCTAGATTTTGTTATTCCTCTGACATCCAATTACTGTGTCGTACTTTCATCTCCTAACCGCCATCATCTGTCTACCGTGATTCTACTGACTCCGTGCTCCACTGTGACTCCTCCGAATTAGCATTTGCACTTTTTAGCAGCACTCACCGAGATTTTCTCCTCCCCATACATCCATCATCATGTCATACTTCCCCAGCAGCTCAAAGTACTCCTTGTCCATGACAAATAAACCTCCTGCTATCATCGGAGTCCTGCAGGAGCAGAGAGAGGGAGGGCGGGTGGATGGAGCGAAGAAAAGAGCGAGATTAGCAGTAGGTGGAAACAGGCAAATAAAAGTCAGTTAGTCACGTATGATGACTTGAGTAGATGCGTGAGCGTGTCTGTCTTACTTTATGGGGGCTATGGGGTTGCCTTGTCTGGCTCGTCTCTGATCCAGAGTCATGTAGTCCCATTTAAACACCAAATTCCAATCGAAACCTACCAACACACACACACACACACACACACACACACACACACACACACACACACACACACACACACACACACACACACACACACACACACACACACGAAAGGACAATGCCAGTATGACCATTAGCTGGGATTAAGTAGCAGTCTGGTTATATAATTGGATTTGGCAGGTTCACATCAGTTGACTGGATACATCTGCAGCTGCCTGATTTCACATGTCTGTCTGTGTTCATGTGTCAGCACAGAGAGAAAAAAACCCTAAACCTGAACATTTGCATAGTTGTGTTTAAATTTTAAACCATATACTAATACTGGAATGCACAAGACAAACTGTAATAGTCACATCATCAGTATGAATGTGCCACACAGTCAAAATCCAGGAGTAATCAAAGACCACGTATTGGGCAATGGCTTAAGGAAATGTGTAAATTTGGAAAAATGTTCATAAACATTCAAAGAATCTGGGGCCCATTTATAAATTATTTTTCAGACTAGTGTCAAACATATTGATGTATTGATAAATAATAACTCTGAACTGGTTTCAATAAACTTTTTCCATATTATCAATACTCTAGTACCAGTCTGCTGTTCTCTGCTGATAACTGAGAAAAGAAAAGTTTTCCTAGTCATCTTATAGCTTCTTTATATTTATCTTTTATTGAAAAAATTGAATATCATGTCCTCTGTATTTTACCCTTCATCAGAATTGTTTTGGATATCGATGTTGTTCAAGGTTTTGTGGTGAAGTTAGATATTCCAGTATCGTGACATCACTATTAGGTAGGATTAAGGATTTATCTTGTATGTTGGACACGTCTAAGTAAGGATAATTAAAGCATCTGTAACAGAGGTCCTCTAAGCCACTATTGTAAATAAAAAGTATTGAATTGAATTTTTTTTTACTGTTGTCATTATTATTATTATTTCACCATTTATGTAGTGGGTGTTAATTTAGTTTATTCATTCGTAATCATTTTAATATTGTTTGTTCGTTAGTATTCATGTTTCTATGTAAATTATGAATATATTCATATTTCATTGGAAACAGCTTATAGAGATCATGGTTCCAGTGATCATATGGATCAAATTTCCCCAATTCCACTTACATGCAATACTTTATTTTCTTAGTGCTCATTTAACTTGGCGATTCTGTACTTTTGCAGTTTGAGAATCACAGTTTCCTATTTAGATAATTCACTTATAGTAATCAAGTAGTCTGCTGGATATTTTATATATAGACAATATACTAAAAACAAACAAAAATACTCAAATTTTCTATGTATATATTTTTAACTTTTTACCTCCTTTCAGATCGGCCGAGGCTCCCACATACTGGAAGTTGTCCATGTTGATCACATCAATGATGGGAGAAACTACTCTGGTCTTGTCCTGAGAAGGAAGGACGAGACAAAATTCTGCATTATAACTTCTTTGACTTTGGACAAACTCTTCATGGGACTAACAGGAAATGTGGCACATTAATAAATATGCACCAAGTCGAACATGTTTTGTTGAACTTTAGAGGAGAAATAAATATTCCACTCAACACTAACGATTAGTTTAGGGTCTGTATCTAGTTTGTCACTGTGTTTATGAAGCAGAACTGAGAGTAAAGCAGCTCTGTCTCTTCACACTAAATCACTCCCACAGAGCCACATCATACAGCGGTTTAGAGAAAGGGGTAGCTCAAGTGGCCAGAACAACAACAACAGAAACAAGCCTCCAGGTACTGACGGAGTTTATTTATTTTGGGTTGAAACCTTTTGATATGACACATGTGGTTTCACCCACACAGACTGTATTTTTCCCTTTTTGTGTTTTGTATCGAGTGATTCATTATTTAAAAGTGCAACTAAAACAAAGAAAAGCAAAGTCAATTACTCTGACAGCAAAATGTTTTAGATTTGGCTCGAGGCGTTTATTAACTAGGGAATGACAAAACACCGAGTAGGGAGGATCAAACGCAGAATCAGACTATTTTCAGTCACATCAGATAAATATTTAAAAAACAAGCTCCATTTTACACACAGTGTCCCATTTCTGAGATTTCATTTAATCAAGAAGCTCCCTCTTAAGCCAGTACTAAGAGACTTCACTTTAAATATCAACACACTGTAAATCTGTAATGGAGTTTATTCTGTTTAAGGATTTTCCTCTTACAGCTCGAGGTGGTTAGAAAAGAAGGAAACACAAACCTCTGGGAGGTCCTACTTTTTAAATCGAATAAAACTAATGGAAAACTGCATCTCTATACATCAGCTCTGACACTGGAAATAAAATCTGACTGTTACTGTCCCAAAAGATAAATCACACAGCTACCGGTGAGAGAGATCACACTCAGAGCTCCGTCTTACTTTTCAATGTCTTTCCATAAATAAAGTTCAACACCATATTACAGCAAGTTCTGATCTACTGAATCACAGACTCATATACTCTCTGACTTGAAGGTCTAATTTTAATTTTATTAGAAGAAAGACATTTCTAACTATGGACGATCATAAAAAAGGGCATTTTTGGAGCTGTGACATTGTGCTTTTCTACTACGAGAGTCCAAATGTTCATGTGTTATTGAAGTCATGCTAACATGAATGTTAACAAGACACTGACGGACGGTGCAGCAGGGAGGGAAAATACTCTTTCCCCTGTAAATATTTATAGCACAATCATCAGAACAACGCAGGAATGCGTCCTACAACGTGGAAATGAGATAACATTTCAGCACTCCTGGTTCCCTCATCTCAAAGCCAATGGGTTTTTGCTTAGAAGCCTGAAATAAGATCTGTGGTTAACACAAGATTAAGAGACTTTCCCGTTTTGTTCTGCGACATAAGACATGTCCAAGGTTTCTCACATATTCATTTATTTGTGGCAGGCTGCCACATTTGCCAGCACAAATAGATTTTCTGGAGCTATTGAAATGTGTATTACATACCATGTGGTTCTTTATTCATTGCACCACTCTCTGTGGTTCATTTACTGTCTCACATAAACTTTCTACTTCTGGTGACTGCATTAACACTTCAAAAATCATAAAAGTGGTGTTCATTTGTGAAGATTATCTTTTTGATATACTTTTGTCATGGGTCTTAAATGCTGCAATAAACCAAAAACCAATGAAAAAAAACCCACTGAAGCAACTACGACCACTGTAATACAGAACAAACACTGAGATAAACTCTTCAAGAACCTTCGACCCTGAAACCTTTTCATTTTATGGTCGGATTGTTTTTGTCTTTCTTTTTGCATGATGTCACATCCATTCAAAGCCCTGTTACTAAAAAACTATGGAGTTTGCAAACCCTGCTGATGCAAACCAAAAAATATAATTGTAATTAATGCAGTTCATTTACAGTGACACCATGGACACAATTTTAAACTTTTCCATGACCCATTATACCTATTATAAGAAGGACCCACTATCAAGTTTGGAAAAGCATATGCTTCACTGTGTCTGCGGCACCTGCTGGTCCAGTTATGTTACTTTTATGCTGCCACACTCTGTCACATATACACATATCTGTCTTGGAGGGGAAGGCTTGGCCAGTGTAAGTCATGGAAAATGAGAAGCGTGTGAGTTTCTATTGGTATCAAGAAGCAAATAATGTATTTGAGTTAATTTGCCTTACTTGACATTGCACGTCCTTCCATGAGGCTATTGTGCATTGCAATGTCGATGATGAAATTATATTTCAAGCTGCCAGTTCAAGAGCTATGTTACGCCAACAGCTACCTCAAAGAAAATAAATTTGCTGTTATGTTACACTACTTGGAAGGTTATCCCCCAAAGATTACTGTAATAATTGCAAACAAATTTCCATGACTTTTCCAAAACTTTAAATGATTGTTACTAATTCCACGACCTTTCCAGGACTGAAAGATGATATTGTGAAATGTGTGTGAGTGTGTGAGTGTGTTTGGACTTTCTCTTTGAGCGTTATCAATCTTGAAGTGCCTCTCTTAACATCACAACACAAAAATGTCTATCATGCTTTGACTGTTTTTCTGGTTGGACTTATTGAGCTTTTACTCTCTTTTTATGAAAAAGTACGTAACTGATGTATAAAGTCGTGTCCACGTGTGTGTGCGTGTGTGTTTGTTTGTGTGTTTGTGTGTGTGTGTGTGTGTGTGTGTGTGTGTGTGTGTGTGTGTGTGTGTGTGTGTGTGTGTACCTCAGCCACTCTCTCCAGTAGAGGCTCTAGCCAGTGATCGTTACATTCACAGTGAGAGTCCAAGAAGGTAAGGACGGGTGCCGTGGCGGCATCTGCACCACGAACCCTCGAACGCATCAGTCCTGAGGAAAACAACAGTTACAAAAAACACACATTTAGAAAGATTTCAGCCCCAAATATTTAAAATGGAGTGAATAACTATTCGAATTATATAAAACTTCTTTTTGTCTTTTGTGTACCTTCTCTGCGGTCATTTCTCAACACACGCACTTTTTCAATTTTCCCCAGTAGCGCTCCGTCCTCCGCTGAAACACACACAAAGCATGTACTTACACAATGATCTTACTTGGTGTGTTTGTTTGTACAATTTGTTTGTGTGCATTAACTCACGGTTATCACTGTAGTCGTCAACCAGGATGATCTCTTTGACCAAGTGAGGAGGACTTTTCTTCAGGACACTAAACAGAAAAAGAGTGAATTTATA
The DNA here is from genome assembly GCF_008729295.1 of Plectropomus leopardus. Taxonomy (NCBI): domain Eukaryota; kingdom Metazoa; phylum Chordata; class Actinopteri; order Perciformes; family Serranidae; genus Plectropomus; species Plectropomus leopardus. The sequence goes on from NC_056463.1 coordinate 21,338,899, forward strand.
GCAAAATAAAATGTATTATAAAGGCCTAAAAAAAATCCAAATAGAAAAGATTTTTTTAAGTGGAGAGCACACACCATTCACCTACCTGACCACAGTGCGGAGCAGAGCAGAGCGAGCTTCATTGTGGAAGGTGATGACAACGCTGGATGCTGGCAGCTCTGACTTCCATTGTTTATGTCTGCAACTACACACGCACAAGAAACCATCAAGATATGAGCAATAAAACACATAAAAAAACACAAAAGTATAAATGTCTACATGTGCACAGACAAATGCAGACATGCACAAACACTCCTACGCACAAACGCGCACAGCTGGATGTGTGAGCAAAGCTGCGAGCTGCAACTGCTCCCTGAACACATTCTGGATACATGAACAATAAATAGGATTTAGTACACACTGAGGTGCACACGCACACACACACGCACACACACACTGTGAGTAATGCTCTGCTGAAGCTTGGATTGACAGTGGGTCTTGCGGACCGCAGGGCAAAAATCCCCTGAGACCTTGTACATGAGTGTGTGTGTCCAACAGAGACAAATCCTGCCTCGACTTAAAAGTGGAAACATGGGTGATAGTACGCTCCATGAGTGAAGGAGCCAAGGGGAGGATGAAGAAATCCTGCTGTAATACCCAGAACACGCTATATATACATCACATGAACAGATGTGTGCGTGTGTGTGTGTGTGTGTGTGTGTGTGTGTGTGTGTGTGTGTTTTCAGAAATTAACTTTCACCTATAAATTAAAAGACTGACAGAGAGGTCTGGTTTAGTGGCATAAATACATACCAGGTGTACAAAATGCACTCTTTAAAGGGACAGTTCACCTGAAAATCAAAAGTACATATTTTTCCTCTTCCCTGCAGTGCTATTTATCAGTCTAGATTGTTCCGGTGCGAGTTGCTGAGTGTTGGAGATATCATCTGTAGAAATGTCTTTCTTCTCTCCAAGACAATGGAACTATATGGCACTTAGCTTGTGATGCTTAAAGCACCAAAAAATACATTACAAAAAAACATCAATACTGAACTCCATCCGCCAACCATGTCATTGTGGAAAAGGAAGGGTGCATCTATGATAGCTCACGAATCACCACTGTGCGAGTTGACATTACAGCTCAGCCAAGGAGGAGACTAGCCCTGCCACAAGCCTCTCATCCATGAGTACATGCACGCTTCCTTCTGTGTGGAGATACAGTTAGCAGGTGTAGTTTGGTAGAAAGAAAATAGTTCCTACATAAATCCTACATCCTACAACAAGGTCTGTGGATTATTTTGAGAAACCGGGTCATGATTTCATAAAAGAGACACTGCTGTGAAGTATTTTTGATTTTAGGGTGAACTGTCCCTTTAAAGAGAATAGTACACATTGAATATACAGTTAGATTGTTCGTGTGCAGGATGTGTGTGGTCCTTTTGTCTCTCTCTACCACTTCTGTCAGAGCAGCACTGGCTTTGAAACCCTGCAGTAAATATGCAGCTGCAGCAGTCTTGAATTGGCGTCCTTTTTTACACGCCTGGTGCTGGTGTGCATTACATATCTGTAAAATAAACCTACAAGTTCTTTTGATCTTGTGTTGAAAGCACTGATGAAGTGACCCAGGCCTGAAAAACAAATAAACAAAACTACACTTTTTTTCTGGGAAACTTTCGCAACCAGCCCTGCTGCACGCTTTGCAAACGACACATCACCAACAGATCAATAGGAGACACGTCCCTGCTCTTTTAGTAGGCTAATGGCTCTAGCTGTCTCAGTTAGGTCAATACATCTGTGAGCCAAGACCAGTGCCTTTATAAAAGCAGTCTTTGAATCACACAGTGTGCATCCAGATAGATACTGCAGGACTTAAACCACAAACCGAATACAACAAGTACTGTTGTTTGAGCAAAGTGTTGTTAATTAAAAATGTGTGTGTTGGGGCTCTAGCTCACTGGATAGAGTGTGCACCCAACATGCCTCAGGCTTCTGCAGCGGCCCTGGTTTGAGTCCGACTTGTGGCCCTTTGCTGCATGTTGTAACCCCCTCTCTATCCTACCTTTCCTGTCTTTCTCATACTGTCCTACAAATAAAGGGAAAATAACCCCAAAATCTAAATAATCTAAAAAAAAATGTGTGTGTTAATGAATTAATGTGTTATTATTTACTATTTAAATTGTTGTTCCAGGTCAAATTTGTGTTTTTTTTTTCTTGTGTATGTCATGAAATCTGTTTATTTGCCTAAAAGTAGTGAATACCACAAATTCTCTTAAATGGCTTTTTTGAAAAGTGGTTCTTGCATGAGGCCCATTGTTAATGCTAAGTTTGATACCACTTCAAAAATGTTAAAGTTAAATGTATTACAATGAGCTAGAAACTAAAAACAATTAAACTGCTACTAATCCTGCCACTGAAACACTCAAGTGATCAGAATTTATTTGCGCTTTTTTTGTTTTTAAATTAATTTCTACATTGTGAAAAATACTCGAGATGAAATACTTTTCATAATGTCTCTTCAGAAAAGGGCTGAGGCACAGCCAGCACATAAAAGCCCATTACAGCGAGGACGTGTCCCTCTTACTCAGAACAGGTTCCGTGTGTTTTGGCACAACTGATGAGTCAACCAGTCCGACTAGAGTTCACACAAACACACACACACACACACACACACACACACACACACACACACACACAAATTCAGTCACTTTCCGTGATTTTGACATTTTTGTTTTATTGAAATTCCGTGGTTCCAAATAAACATTTTTGGGATAAACAATACCAGCTGCCCTATTCACAAACATTCTAAGAATACTCTCAGAGAGCTCCTAATATCCCTTTTCCACCAAAATATTCCCGTGTGTGCAGGTTTATCAAACGTGGAAATACCCACTAAAAATTCCCGATAGACTGTTTTCTCATTGCCAGTTGATCAGAGCTGTGTACACAGCTCTGCAGCAAACGAGTATGCCTTTCTGTTTTCGTTTTTTTAACTTGCCTGTCACATTAGATGTTGCAGACAGGCTGAAAAACACATAAGTAAGAAAGTAGCATGCAGGCCAGTGAAAATGTTACAGTGGTTACTTCTTTTTCATATCTCTTATTTATCAAGTCTCTCTTTCAAGCTAAATTTTAACGATGTTTGAACGCTGCTTCGGCACAGACGGATGGTATTTTGTGTCGGTGCGTTATTGCATCTCGCCAGTAAAGGAGCTAAAATTAGCGCGTTAACCTAGGTCACCACTTGGGTCTTTTGTGCTCAGGTAAAGGAACAATATTGAACATTTTTCCACACGCTGCTGCTGTGTTAATCTACAGTAAAGAGTTCTTAATGGGACAGTGTCCAACATTGTCCGTGTGCAACTGTTTTAACTGATGATTGAAGACTGTGTCATGTTTTTAATGTGCACTGTATGATTTTGTTTTTGTTATTGTAACTGCGTGTTGCTGCCACACTTGGCCAGGTCTCCCTTGAAAAAGAGATCTCTGATCTCAATGGGATTAACCTGGTTAAATAACAGCTAATAAATAAATAAATAAATAAATAAATAAATAAATAAATAAATAAATAAATAAATAATAAATAAATAATAATAATATATAATAAATAAGTACTAAAATAGCACCACATATTAAAATGTGCAGTTTATTTTTTGTGCATGAACAATATCCCGCACAATACTTAGGAAGGCGGCACGTACATCTGGCTGAGGTAAGAATCAAGCTCACTACAACGCAGTACTCTAATTAAGGGGTCCGGTAGATACTACGCCAGGAGTTATTTTTGTCTCTTCATCCATTTAACAAACAGAACAATCGACAGCCGCTGATTCTGCTCTGCCGCTACTTCCTGGTTTCATCTGATAGTGCACAATAGAGGGAGTTTCCAAGAGATCTTATCAGTCTAGTGCCAATTAGTCAAATAGACAGACCGCAAAGGACAGCGTGGACACACACAATAACACATAAACAATGAAGGTTAAGAGGGACAGAAGGACGCAGGCAACTTTGCAATAGCAGAGATACATACTGGTCATGTCTCGTATCCGGCACTGCTCTGTCCATACGGAGTTTGTCACTCTCCACCTGGTTGAACTTGTTCCTGGCGTATGGATCCTGACCCGGTCGGACCACCGTGGCTCCAACATACAGATCCTGGTCAAAATCCTGCCAGCGCACTTTACCTGAACACACACACACAAACATATTAGGCACACGGTCAATAAAAATCCACAGGCTGGAACGACACGCTATTTTGGTGCTGTTTTGTTTGTGTGAATCGTCACATTTTGGTTTTAGTGAGATGACAGGTGGAAGGGTCAAAATAATCAATTTATTGATACATGTCTTCTGAAAAGGAATGTCAGTTTTGTTTAATTTTGCTTTCCAGAGAGTAACACCCATCAGCCAGTAACTAATGGGTTCATTATCAAGAAAGAAAAGTAAAATGATGTTAAATTCACGAGGCCCTTCCTTCTATTCCAGCGCTCCACTGCATAAACGAACATTAGCGCATTGTTTCAAAGTGCTGTCTATTTAGAGGTGGTGAAATTTTGAATATTTTGTGTTGTAAATTGTCTTGCCTTTTATTTTATTTTGTTTTGCTGTGCTGACGGACAGCCATATTAACATATAAAAACATAGCGCTGATTGCTCAGCCTCCAATCTCCTCTGGAAACGTTCGCCTTGGCCGCCCTGCACCGCGCACAAGCCAGATCAGCAGTTAACCAATTGATAATTAATCATCGACATGTCTAATTCTGAGTCTTTGAAAGTGTTTCAATTCTCAGTTTCCACAGTACTGATGCACCGGTACCAGCTGCACTTTTTTGTTAATGTCGACTACAGTCCTCATGCTGTTCTCTGCCACAAACCAAGAATAGAAAGTTGTCATTTTCACATCATATTTGTCTTTTAATTTAAAAGAAAAAAATAACATGCATGCTATCAGTGTCACCAGTGGTATCAAAAGTGATTTTGAAAATCAATGTTTTTCAAGGTATTAAATAAGTTCGAATTTCCATTATTGTGACATTACAGGTGGAAATGTAAAAAAAAAAAAAAAGTTCAACAATTTCTGAACTAAGAATTGAATCCAGCTCTACATGGTAATTTGGGAAAAGCAAACAAACAAAAAAAAACACACTACAAAGCTGACAGGATACAGCAGAAATACTCATCTTGCTTTGCACAGGAGCCACTTTTGCAAAATGACAGAAGGCCAGGGACCAGTTAATAACCAACATAAATAATTTATATATAATTTGTTTAGAAAACACTAACCATTATCAAACCCACACACACAAATAATTGGCCCAGACCTCTGCTGCAGAGTCTGGGGGATCATATTATAAAACATGGAGCAGATATAGAGCAAATGGGAAACATATAGTAATTTCTCATTCCTTCTTTATGTTTCAACTTTCAGATAAATACTAATCCAGCACAGAATAGGTTGTGCAACCAGGTTTTAAAAAGAATCACATTCTCCATGCAACTCTCTGATGAAATACATATCAAATTAACACAGCGTATCCAAAAATAAAAGCCGCCACCAAACAAGAAGTTTAAACCTTCACAAAAGGCTGAAAATGTGTCTGAGGAATGAACGGGATTATACATCAGTGGGAATATGAAATGTCGGCAGCAGCCTGGCTGATGCAAGAATCCTTCACGACTGACAGGAAGGAAACCTCGCCGCTTCAAGCTGCTGCTTGACAAGGCGGCAACATGGCACCAAGGAAAGCTGACATGAGATTTGTGCCGTTTATATGAGAAACTGTGCACAAAAAAAATTTAGGAAAACAAGGCCAGGCTACTTTGGCAAAACTAGTAAACACAAAAGACCATTTATTATGCACTGCGCTGAGTTAGAATAAAATCATACTGAATTTAGTAATTTACTGCAGCCTAAAACATAAATTTAGAAAACGTCAACCGTTATCAAACACAAACACACACACACACACACACACACACACACACACACACACACACACACACACACACACACACACACACAGAGCACGTTGAGTCTGCCTGACCAGATTACAGAGATCACTGTGCACTAAACAGAGAAAGTTGTCATGTTTAATTTCACAGTTTATCACTGACTACTGAGACACAGACTCACACGAATAATAATGCAGCTAATTAGCTGGGTGCAGCTGCTATGCTAATGACTTGTGTTAAGCATATGGCAGAGTGAGATTACACTATCTCTCAGTATGGATGAGTGTGTGTGTGTGACAGGCAGAGACAGACAGACAGACAGACAGACAGAGAGAAACGGAGCCTGACGGGGAGGAGAGTGTGTGTGCATGCGTCTGCCCTGACAGCATGTGAATGTGTCTGGCATGCTAATTATCTAAAGCTCACGATGATCTGCCTGCGACTGTATAACGACGCCTCAGAGACACTGCTGTACGTGTCAGAGTGTGTGATGTCCTTGCTGATATCTGTGTTTACTGGCAGCGAGTAATTAATGTAGTGAAATTAATGTTTTAACTTCTCACGTTGCGAGCTCACACTTTAAAAAATCTTTCGATCCTTTTCTTTGTTCTCTGAATCACTCGAAGCAGATTAACTTCCCACTTTCTCACTGGGATTAGGATTCAGCTGTCGTTTTCCCAATGCTCTCTTTAGCAGGTACACTCATGGAGACGCAGCTGGGGGTTTGCTGTACTGGTCTGTGCTGGTTAAAAGCGTGGTCTGTTGGTTTTCGCTATCCTTCGGCCTCTCGTCACCGAGCCGTTTCCACCCACAGCTGCTGACTGCTTGTTTTTGTTTGTTGCAACAGTTTCTGGAAATCCCTTGACGCTGTCGTGTTTCCACCGATGGTAACTGGCAGGCAAGACTCACCCTCAGTCTGTACTGAACCATGAACCCTTCGCCCACCAGCTCAGAGAACACCAACGCTCGGTGTGCGCACACGTCTTGTTTGATTCACTCCTTGAAAATGATCCAAATAAAACCTTTAAGAGGAACTTAGCAGCAGGCTGAAAAGCAGAGTTTCACACCCAGCATCACTAACAGATGTGTTAAGATGTGGTGAGAAGTGAGCTTCATCGCAACTGTAACTAAACCCAACTGTGAAGTCACGGTGTCCTGGAGTACACGTCTACACCACTGCAGCGAAGTGAGAACATAACTGGAGGTCAGCGAAAACATGTTCAAGGGGTGCCGTTATTCTTTACAGTGGGTCGATGTCTGTTCAGATACAATACTTCTGAATCTGACAAAAAAAAAATATTTTAACGCAAGAGGAGCTGAAATGATCAGTCAGTTGATGGATTAGTTAATTAACAGAAAATGAATAAGCAAGTGTTATCATTATTTTTTTACGCTCCATTCTGTTTTCCACCCTTGTAAACTTTATATTTTGGGGTTTTGGACCTCCGGTCATGCAAAACAAGAAATGTGAAGATGTTATCTTGGGCTTTACAGGAGTTCCTGTTTGTTGTAGCTGTTGTTGTGTTTATGGCGTCCTGCTGCTGCTGTTATGTGAAAGTTATTATTTTACAGGTTTCAAAACATCTTGCCAAAGGACGATAGTTGAAAATTATCCCGATGGCCAGTTGACATTTACAGAAATGTTGATTAATGTGTGTTGTCCTTACAAGTAAAATAAATGAAATTAAAAAAATAAAATAAAAATGCTGTGTTACCTTGAATTTGTGAAGAAAACTTAAAATATGTTTGCAAAGTACAGATCAAACGACTGGATAAACGACTCGGATTATTCTGCACGAGTCGTGTTTGAGTTTGTTAACTGATGTTTTGATATAGTTCTGCTGTTGTTCAATGCTGTCCCCAGTCAATAAATCAATATATTCACCATTTTTTTTGGAGGCAGGCGAGAAAAACGTTTTCTTCACAAATTTGAGGTAACACTGCATGACTCATTAATAAACAGACGGCTGTTTTTAGGGTGAAGTGTTTCATTAAGGAGCCAGAAAACTCTGTCAGAAGTGTTTGTGAGACGGTCGAAAAGGCTTCATATCTCACCTCCTTCTTTTCACTATATTTCACTAAAAACTGTAAACATTTGGATTTATGACTTAGTCAAACAACATGTCCTAAAAATTAGTTTCATCAAGCGTATTACAGCTCTTGGGAAATGCAACGGCCTAGTAATCTGGTAACAGGTGGTTGTATATGGAATTAGAGCACCAAGTCTCCAAACTTCATCCACTGATGAAGACTATGAGATGTGGTTGATGCTTTTTTTTGTTTTGTTTTGTAAAGGTATTACTATGCCAGATTGTCGGTTAGTGTTTGTCAACATACTTGACAGCAAATGTGGAAGTAAGAGCATACACCAGATTCGCTCGTGTTTGGTGTTTTGCCTCGCCATATTTGCGTTTTTTATGTCTCTTGAATGCCTGTTGATTACAGTCTGGCAGCTGGTTGCTGCCTTTTGATAAAGCCCTGACTGCGTCTGAGCGCGATGGGAGTGCATACCCGTAAACGTCAAGAACACAAAAAACAAGAGGAAAGTAAGAAAATACAGGCAGAGTGCTGCAGAAAAAATATACGGCATACACTTCTGATGGGTCATGAGTGATGATGAAGAGATTACTTCTGCATGGGTTTATACATTGATTTTTAGGGAAAATCCTGCAAAGTGTATATTTAAAGTGGTATATCTAGTGCCAAGAACATTAATGTTTACCTGCGATTTCTACAGTTGTCATGATTCAGGTGAAAATATATGCGTGAGTCTAACCATTTAGCGCCAGATTCTACAGTGGTGAGCATGTTCAGTCCTTTTTGTCCTTAATACAAATCACAACACAGAGCGTTGAAAGAAAAAGCCCTGTGACAATCAGTTCCTCAAATATTCATTGTATTAAGGTTCGTTTGGTGCATCACCATGTGTTAAGTGTTTTATGATAATGATTTAAGGAATTGTTTTTTTTTTTAACTAAGTGCCCCTATTTTGTGTGAAACCAGAGAAACACACTCTGTTTAAATTAGAGGACAACCCGAGCTCTCACTTCTTCACTCTCATTGCCGCCACATTTTTTCATGATTTTATCCTCCATCTTTTTCACCCTTCACTCTCCCAGTCTCTCCTTCTCTCTTTTACACCACTTTCCCCTCTCCTTCTTCCTCCTCTTGTGGTGAGTGTGTGTTTGTGGGTGACGCTGTGATACGCTGCTACCGTTGTAATCATGTAAAGTCACCCTGAAGTTGAAATGCCCCCACTTCAACATTCAAATTGGATTCCATTTCCACCGCTGGATCAGATAAGAGAGTGTGTGTTCAGCTTTCGCAGGTCACGGGCTTGTGAAGGAGGGGCGGCTGCTTTGAGCCGGGCTGAGGATGAGAGCTGAATGAGAAATCGCGGCTCAGATGCTCCTTCTGCTGTGACTCCTCTGTTCTGCTCTGCACTGTCGGACTCCGAAACAATGTTTCTCAAAGCCTGGGTGGAGACGCATAGCTGGGTTTGCAGCTACATTAAAATAGATACTTGAATTATTTTGGAAAGCTCCGACACTTGAAATTTGCATCACAATGCTGGCTGTGTTGAATTGTCTTCTCTTTCTCTGCAGCCGTTAAAACATGATGAAGGTTAAAGAGACTGAGGGTGTTCATGCTCTAATGGTCATAAAACTATGCCACTGTGTTACCACAGTTCAAAAAGGAAATGGTTTTGGTTGCGGGGACATGATGTGGAAAACTTTTTTTACATGACTGTGGTATGCAGTCAGCCATGCACATGTTTTACAGCGGGGAAGGGTCTGTCCTTTTTTCTTGGTACAATAACAAGCAGAAACAAAAAGATACTGGTCAAATTTTCTGGTAACAAATATGACAAAAGAAACATTGGATATAAAGATATAAAGCATTTATAATGTTGACATTTTAATTATAAATCAACACTCAAATGCTACACAGGTTTTTTTGCACATATATTAATTCTGTTCAAACCCTTTTTCCACACAGTTTCTTCAGCTGCGTGTTGGTACTTTATACCTTGAAGGTATTGACTGATATAACCCAGAACCAAGTATTGTCGAAACTCCTCCAGTGAAACAATACTTGCTTTAGATCATTTTTGTGCCCAGATCTAGAAAAAAAATGACTATGGTTTTGCTTGCAGCCAATCACTGCAAACGTTTTTCAATTTAATGCAGTCTATGATTGGTCCACTATCACCAGAGCTACAACCCTTACGGTCTGCTGTGTGGTGAATTTGATGGCCATCCTACACGCCTGTGTCGTCTGGTGGCATTTTACACAACTGAGTGCCTCCATCACATGATGGGTATCAAATAAGGTAGAAAAAAAGGTATCAAATTAATTACTATGTTGGTATCTGCATCACTTTAAGGTACTGGTATTAGTACTGGTAAAGGATTTTTTTTAAATGATACCCAGTCCTAACAGGTGCAGATAAAGATCAGGCATTACACTATTAGTATTATACTATTTGTAGAATTAGTTTCCAGTAGTGACTGTGTAGGATTTTCATCCAAAAAAGACCTAAGCAATTCCAAAATTCACCACATGATTTTATTTATTGAAATATTCTGCTTCAATCCATATTTGTTGGCATACAGCCTTTCAAAACCAACATTTTCACTGCAGTAAAAAAACTGTTTGCACTCCCACACAAAGCGAGGCTGGCGCCTGGAATAATGGCAGCAATCTAAAAATGCCATAAATTCCATTTATATAACCACAATAACAAAAAAATCGACTTTAGCTTTAAATCAATTGCCATTTCTGTAGTTGCCTAATGTTGCTATAAGCCTCGGGGCGCAATTATTATTTCATCTTTATTTTATGCCCTTATTGGATTAACCTGCTGCCTGCATGTATTCATGTGACTAAACTGGAAAGTTGTGTTCATTTAATTTAGTGACTCATTTAATCCAATGAATCACTTTATTCAATTTAGTATTTTGTTTGAGGATTTTTTAAAATTTGTGTTTTTGGGGTGATGAGTCATAAAATCTGATGAGACACATTCGAAGCCTCACCCAAAAAAACTCAATAGACACTTCAAATGTTTTTTTAAAAAAAAGGTATTTGGTACAGACTTAACTTTATAGCTTGTGTTTTTTAAAACACAAAAAAACTTCCCTGCAAACATTCAAATAAATGTCATTATTAGTAGGATTTTATCTGTTTCTGGCACTAACGTCATCATGTAGTCATGCAGTTCAGGCACAGTTTAATCGCAGTGCATGATGGGTGATGAAATGAAGTTTCCTACCTGGTGGCAGAGTCTCCAGGCTGTGAGTCTTGTCATCAAACACGTGAGTTTTGCTCCTGCTGGACAAGCCACTGGAGCCCCAATCATCCTGAAACACAAAAAACAAACACACACTGATTAGCACAAATACACACGGTTTAATCTTAAGCCAAATAAACAGGAGAGCAGCTGACAGACATATTATCCGACACAGGAATCGTACCTTGTTAAGATATTAATTAGAGCATTTTTGCTGTAAAATGCCAGTATTATGAAGATTATCACACTGATTGCTGAAAAACATCACATAGGAAATCAGCTGAATAAACTAATCCTTAGTCACAAGTTTCAAATGAGATGAATTCTTTGGACTGTTCTGTTTCATAGTTTGAAGAAAACCACATGATGGATATTTGCTATGTCTCTTTATTATGAGTCCTTGTTGTTTATTTTTGTAATGAAACAATGACGAAGGTTAGTATTAAATTCAGCCCGACCCCCTTTATTCTTAGAATTCAACCACGTCAGCAGCCACAGCTGAAAGTCACTGAAAAACTGACATAAAAACTCACTTTCAGACTTAAAATGGTAAATAAATCTGAGTAACATTTGTCAGTGTAACTGAACCGTTCTTGATTATGTAAAACCTTTATTTTATAGAACTTGTGCCAGCTTAAACTGTTTTACAGTGCAGGAGGAATGAGACAGGAGTGACCATGTGTGAGCATTAACAGACAACCTGGACTTACGTTTCATTCCAAACCAAGAAGAGAAAAGCACGTTTTTGAGCACTTCATCCAGTAAATGATATATAGTGAAAGTATTTTGCAAAAGCTATTTCTGAACCAGAGTCTGCCTCAGTTGAGTGCACTCAGGTTAAAACCATTTATACAACAGGACGTCCAGCAAAAGTGATTCTACCGTCTGAAGTATAGGCCTTAAAAAAATAATGGACATAGCCACTGTGACATTACATTGATATGTGAACACACGTTTTGAAGCCTTGAGTTTGGCATTTTGGCCTTATTTATCTTGTTTTTTTTATTTAGAGCCAGAAAGGACCATATTTGGAAGAAAGGCTGAAGCTGTGGAGGAGTGAAGGGTGGATCAGACTCAAGCCTTAATTATGAGTTACTTTTAGGGATGCGCCCCACAAATTAAACGTGGTAAATCTACAGCTCACAGCAACTTAATACAATACAGTCTCTGGTTTTTGTTTGATATCTAATGTAGGCAAAATATGTTGTTGCACAGATCCAATCTCTCATTGGTGTTGTTAGCTTCTTTACTGTGTTACATGAATGTCACTCTCACTCTAAACGTCACACTTAGACTGAACTCCGTTCATCCTCTCTAACTCTATATGGACAAAAAAAGGATTGAATAGTTAAATATTCAATATTAAACACCAAAGTCCAATTCAAGTGGCATAATTCTGACTTGGGTACAGCCCTGTAACCTTAAGCCTAGATAAAATGTAAACAGGTACGTTATTTAAAATTCACCCCTCCTACAGTTGTCATGAACGGAAAATTCACTATAGAGAAAAAAACAGTTTTGCACCAGGCTGTAAACATGATTATTTCTGCTGTAAAGCTGGGTATTTAATAACATGGGGGTCTGTGGGGATTTACTCGTTTCTGGAGCCAGCCTCAAGTGGCCATTTGAGGTTTTTGGCACTTCAACACTGGCTTCATTTTCAGCCTCAGAGGTTGCCATTTGGTTCCAAGACATTGAACAATCAAAGCGTCTTCTAGTGGAGCAGTGAATGCAACAAAATCGCTTCATACACAATTCATCCCATTCAATCATCAGATCGCTCATCCACACCTTTAGTCGTCCTCAGCCTGATAATCTGACTTAAAAGCTGCGTGTTTCACTTCATTCACGGTTTGAATCGCTGACAAAAACTTGAGATGTGTGAAGCGATTCAAAGGTCTGGAAACAGGCACTCATTCTTTCATTCACTCACTTACTCACTCATCTGATTGCTTTCATCCCCTCCTGTCCATTCTTCAGGTCATTCATCCATTCACTCCACCACTGCATTGAGAAACACGGTACACTCACCATTTACACAAATGGACAGATGACCGAGCCATCCCGCCTTTATGTTACCATTAAAACCCACTGGATCGATACACTGGGAGGCACAGTAATTAGCACCATTCATCGCCTGTCCAGTCCATTGCCCTTGACTTCAAAAACTATTGTCCAACTCTATTATTTGCTCTGTAGTTCCCTTTCACCTTCAGCCTCTCCAAAATGCTTTATTGATCTGTTTTCTCAACTGCCTCAGGACAGCCAATGACAGTGTGACATTAGAGACCACAACAAACTCTATTCAACAGTTCATTTCTACACCTGAGAGAAGTGATGAAGGGCAGAAAAACGAGTTTCACACTATTTTTTGTGCTTCTTTGGGACTTAAAATTTCTACTATCAAAATAACTGCTGTTGTTTTCAATGACATCATTTCACTCTGTGCCAGATTTTCAATTCATCCACCGTCAATCTGCTCGATAACTATACGCATCTGTCAGACTGGAATAAGATTTGATTGTCCGACACCCACAGCTACTATAAAAAAACCTACATAAAATCAATTTCTATATGTGTTCATGACAGCTGAGTGTGTGCACAGTCAGATGGTAATGCTCAGTGTAGGATGAAAACTAAAGCTGGCAGAATATTCTCGCTGTAGAGATACACTTTGACAGGCTCTGGGGGAAAAACAGGACATGTTTTCAAGTGAAATAAAGCTCCAAATTGGCGTCGGACTTTTGCTTCGTTGGGCTTTTTTGTCTTTCTGACATTTTAAGGTGAACTCTTCAAACCTAAATGTTTCCTGGCTCTACATTTTGAGCTGATTAGACCATTTTTCACCTGCATGGTTGATCTGATAGAGCTTCTTTCCCTCTCCAGGCGTCATGTGTTTTCCCTGCTTTAGAGTGCCACTAAATATGCAGCAAGTATACTCACGTTTGCATGTGCTGCATCTTTCACAGTGGGGAGATTTTGTCGAATTTTGCTGTAAGCTAAGTATTTTTGAACCGGGATCTCAGTTCCTATGTTTTCTCTTTAAGTAACTAATGGTAACAAAACTTTTAGGAATTAGTTCATTATTGAGCAAAACAGGCTGCAATGTAACCTCTCAGGGCATTTGAGCACCATCAGTTTATGTCCACTCAAAGTGTTTGTTTTTTCCACCGTCAGGCTCAGATTGTTATCCTACTGTAAGTGTCTGACAACATTATGTAAAGGATCCCTGCAGAGAGACCTTTTAGTTAAACAGTAAGATCCTTTCTGTTTACTCAGAAACAGCCACAAAGTCGCCATCACCAAACTCACCAGACTGCATTTAAATAAATAGTCATTATGTGGGGATAAAGCCAGCGCATTTTCACATTTAACTGAGTGAATTAACGGTTTATTTAACCAAATCAGAGTTGATTGTTTGAACAGTGGAAATGTGAACTGAGATGAATTTTGTGAGTTTTACTTTGTTTCTGTTGACTTTGAATGAAGTATATGTTTTACCATGTTAAAATTTGTTTGACCTTTTTGTCACTCTCAGCTGGAAATACTTTGTCATTGGTGAGGAGAAAATTACTGTTAGTATTTGAATAGATTGTAAACTCTAGAGCGGAGGTTTTAACCATAAGCCCCTTTGGGTTTCTTCACCTCTCCTGCACAATTCTTGTCATGTTTGTTATTATTTACTTGCTTTTATTTAATCTTTTGTGCTAATAAATCAATACAAATAAATAAAAGTTGCAGCCCTTGCTCTATTCAAGTGTGACAGTGAGTCAGCATGCACAACAGCAGGACCCTGAAACTCAGGCAGCTATACAGAATAAGGCCTTCATTGATTTTTATCATTTACATCTGTACTTCTCCTCCTGCGACATTAAATGCAGCACTGCAGCTGGTACACTTCAATGTAGTTAACGCTATTAGCTGCTCCAGAGACAAGTCAGGACGCCCAGTGTTAGAGGAGCATATCAGCTGAAAGTGAGCTGCATCATTTGAAATCAGTATTAAAGTTTGAACTAATAGTTAAGTTATAATATTATCACATTTTGTCAATTTTTTTTTTAGATATAGCACCACAGCCTTTATTTATTTTCTTTGTACCCGCTCTTTCTAACTGCGACCTGCTGACAGTCTACCAAAAGATTTTTGTTAGGTATGATTTCAGCAGCTGTTTTCAATTTGCAATCAATTTATAATAAGACCGTTTAAATGACAGACAGCTGGCTGAACAAGCAGCCAGCAGCCTGTTGAACATCCACTAGTTTACTGCTGAGTGTTGAGAGACGACCAAAATAAAATGAAGCCTCGCTTCCTTAAGGAAACACTCCACCATTACAGTCTTTTTTCTCGACTGCACAGATTTGAAACATAATTTTAATATGTTAAAAATGTTAATATGTTAAATACGATTTGGGAATTAAAAATCTGTTTCTAAGTCCCACGCCTTCGTATGTTTGTATTCCCTCGACACACTCATGAAGAGCCAGGGAACAGATCAGCAAGTAATTTCCCTGCTGTGATGGTAAATGCCAGCAGTATGACTGCAGTCCTGCAATTTAACTACAGAAATTCACAAGGCAACTCTTTTTTAACAGACAGCTGAGGACACCAAGGTGACAGAGAGGGGAATGAGGGGAAATCAAAGAAAGAAAGACAGAAAGAGAAGAACATCGTAAAAAAAAAGGAAAAGAAAAGAGAACTGGAAAGAAAGCAAAGAGAGAGAAAGTTTAATTCTCCAGCAGTGACTGTGCTGCATTCTTCGGTCTAAACCCACCCTGTGATTTATGGGAATTGCAGTCCATCACAGATCGCACAGAGAAAGAAAGCATTAGGAGATGATGAGGACGATGCAGTGCTTTAAGGACCAATACGTGTGATTGATCAACAAATGGTTGCTATAAATATGACTTATCGCTGATTGAAAGATGATTTAAAAGGGTAAGTAGAGAGCAGATGTTGGAGAGCTATTTTTATAACCCACATCACATGAATGGCTTTGAAAACCTCTTAGTGATAATGGCCCCAGCCTGTTTCTGCCTCTGCTCCAAACACAAACATGATTGATTGAAACTGTGCGCACACAAAAAGACATAAAGACATCACACACCTCAGAGAATCAGCTGCAGCCAGAGGAAACTAGGGCTGTAACAGTTCGTGTTTGTGTTTTTGTTTGGGTGCTTTGGATTTTTAAATATTAAAAAAAATTAAATATAATAAATATAAAAGCTTTTTTTATAAAAAAAAAAAATTATATTTATTTTGTATTTTTAATTTCAACCGTTTGTTTTTAGTGTCATATCCTGTTGTCACCTGTTGACTTTTGGTAAAGTGTTTCAGAGGGACTGTGTCTTTCTTTGACATTTGCTCTACTGTCATCAAAATAAATGAAAACAAAGTGATCACTATACATTTGGGGTTTTTTCTCCCCCACCATACCAAACTTGCACCGTTACTTGTAAATCGGAGTCTGAACCGAACTGGGACTTTTGTGTACCATTAAAACTCTATTACAAACTTGGGAAAAAAAACATAGTGTTTTGAGTAACTATTAACCCCTTAGAATCCTGTATTTTAAAACATTTTTTCCCTTTAGATGTCCCGATCGCATCATATATTTAGTATTCTATATCACCTTCTTGTAACTCTCTATATGCTGTTAACAAAGTGTCATATTATAACCACGAACAAAGTCTGTGATGACCGACCCATCAGCAGGTTCGCTAAAGCCACGCTGTGAGCAGCATGTGACGGCGAGCTCCTTGAAATGCTGAGGCGCGCTGCAGAGCTGCCTGTTGCTATTACTACTTTTTTTTCCTCAATTAAAAAACAGTATTCCCCTCATTTATGAAGCCATGCTAGCCAGGGTACTGTCATGCAATTATTTCACAATAAAACAACTTGTGTTAACAAATTAAGGGATTCTGTCCACAGACACACTGTCAAAGGGCTTTTATTTTGAAATTGAAACACATGGTATTGAGTTAAAAATCTTCTTTTTTTCTGTCTCTGACAAATAGACATTGAAACTCTGGTGAAAGTTGGTATTATGTCTGTGTGATTATCAAGGGACTATTTTCACAGTCTGTTTTTGCTAAAAAAAAAAAAAAACGACATGCATCACGTAGAAAAAAACAAGTGAGACTCCTTTGGAGTGATGGATGGGATGATAGATACCACTCTGGAAACAGCTAGCCTGGCTCTGTACATATGCAGTTTTTCTTAGTTTGTTTTCACTCCTTCCCTGTCCACATCTTTCTCTCTCTCTCTTTCTCTCTCTTTTGCTGCGTCACTTTGGCAGTCGTTTGCTTAGTCTGCCATCTGACAGATGGTCATGACACATAGAGGCAAAAAGACACACTTCATACACACACTGAATTTCAAAAACACACACTCAGCTCATACAGGAGGGGGACAGTTGAGTCGTCTGTCACTGTGGTGTAAAGCCAGTTTCCTTCCAGCTCTCTGGTCAGTGAGAGAAAACATGAAATTAATCTCATAAATGCTCTGCTGCGAATAAATGTTTAAATATCTGTGTGAGGTATAGCTCCTTTTTTTGTTGTTTGGTTAGAGTTGTTTAATCTGCCTTTTTAGGATTTTTCTCCTGCGGCAGTTCGTTTGTTTTCCTGGTTTGAGCCACCCAACAACTCTCGTGGGTGTCTGTGTCCCCGTGGTGTGTGTTTATCTCCGCGCTTTGTTGTTGGTTTATGTAGGGCAGCGTAGAGCATCTTACTGCACATGGTGCGATAAAAACGTTATATTTATTTTAAAAAATGGTATAATTCTGGGTCTTTTTAACGTCATGCTGCAGCACAGGGTGACAGGAAAATAAAAGGACCGGTGACGCCTGAAAGGCCATGAGCAACCCTCTCACAATGTGACAGGTACACGCTGTATGTCAAAGCACCTCCAGTCAACTAACTATGAACACACAGCGAGGCTGTCAGCATCAATTTCAATATTCAAAATCCAGTCGCCTGTCAAAGGAGCCTAAATCTGCCTGTTGCACATGTCAAAAACATCAATTTCTGTCTTCCATTTTACAGCTGAACGCATTTCTGGCTCCTCGTGTTGTGACTTCATATGAACCCTGAAGAGAATTGAAAGTGCTGCTCCTCTTAAACTTCTCTCTGAGCAATGTCTCAAAGATATTTAAATCCCCTTCAAGCAAAAAGCAAAACACGCAGAGTCAAATCTTTCAGGAATTTACATAAATGAAAAAGCTACATGCTATCAATCAAGAATCCATGTATATTTAACATAACACATTCAAACTTCAGGTTGTTTTGGTCGAAATTTTGCCCATTCATATTCAGATTTGATTTCTAGAAGCAATTACCGGCCTTAAAAAACCTTTTTTTCTCTACAAAGGGCACAAAGGAGCTCTCACACCTGCTTCTCTGATAATGGGATGGACTTAAGACCCACAACAGATCAGACCAAGCATGCGTGTGTGTGTTAACACATGTCAGCTCATATTTGTGTATGTAGGGGTTTGCAGGCTCACGTGCATTAGTGTGTCAGCCTCGGCTGTTCGTCTGCAAGTGAATGTATGTGTGCGCGTTTGATCCGGTCTCTAAATCGAGTCTCTAATAGTCAGAGTATAATCCACAGTAATCTGATTACATCCACTGATAGACGGAGTCAAGAGTTCACTAACACACACACAGACACACAAACACGTATGAATGGCCTGCACACATATATACACACTGTTGAAAGTGCATTTGAACCACGCCTGAAGAAAACGTCTTCATTCTAGTTTATTCATTATGAAACACGAGTAACTGTGGGACTTCTTTCTGCATAAATTCAAAAACTGAAGCCAAAACTGGTCTTGATTTCAGGGCGTAAATCCAGATGAAACCATGTATCTTATACAATGAGTGGTGCCAATGATCTGATTTGCTGTGTGGGCTTAATCACATCACAAAATCCCTCAAAAAGACACCAGCGCAGTACAATGCGTCAGGCATCCAGAGCAGCAGAGAGAGGAGGTAAAGAAACACACTGATGGACGGCAGCACACAGAGACCATACAATATGCTGCTGGAGGTTGTCATTATTTAAAACCCTGCTTAAATTAAATTTGTCGCTCTGTTCTGTATTACACCGTTACATCTTGTATTGGTTGTGTGCCCGGGGACTGCAGAAATTATCTTGAAAACAGGCCAGTGCCTTCTGTTGTTCAACTGTGAAAGGTCCCTGCTAACTGAAATTAAATGAGTTAGTAAATGAAACAAATTTATTTCTGAGGAGTCTTCAGCCACGCTGTCCGTGAGGGTGAACAGTTAGCTGAATGCTAACTTTCACAGTGACAACGTTATTAGCCGAGGCTGAGGAGGTATAATGGTTTACCGTGTTCAACAGCTTAGTTTAGCGTGCTGGCATGATAATAACCACTGAACAGAGTAGAGCCAAGGCTGATGGGAGTTTAATCAGCTTTGCAGGTATTGGACAAATTAAATTTTCAACCTAATACTTGTGCTGATTTAAAGTCAGGGAATCACCAAAGTTAACAGCCAACAGTTTATTCTGAAATGTTCAGTTAACTTAACAATTACATATAAATTAAACATAAATTAAGACTAGTAGCTATGTTTACTTAATTTTTTTTTCAAGGCAATGAGTTTCCTTTATTTTTCAAGTACTGTCAAATTGTCAGATTTTAAAGTGTACAAACTTAAATGCATTTTTCACAGCTGGAAATATGTTCTTTTCATAAAACTGGGCCATCTATGCTGTAGAAACACAGAATTACTTTCAAAAGTGGTGCTACATGACCAGAGGAAAAAAGAAAAAAAGAGCTGTGGCATTCGCATTCACTCCAGAGGTAGAAAACCTACAACTACCAGAATGCATTGTGCCACACCGGAACAATAAACGTTAAAGTAATGCATGTTGGACAGCTTTTCCACAGGAAACAACTAACACGTTGGAAAACAAAAATTAGACTGGAATTAGACCATCTCATGACTATCTTAGATTTCAGAAATACTTCAGACTGCAATTCTCTCTACTAGCATGTTTTGAAGGGCCACAGTTTAAATAACTTGCTAGGAAGAAAAAAAATTGAACAAGTATGATTAAAAAAGAAGTCAAAAGTTGGAAAAGTGCAGGAAACCGCAACAGGCTGCATGCACGGTCGGCACATGCGCATTCTCCGTTAACCCCCCCCCACTCCTCAGCATATTAGCAGGGAGACATAACAGGGGACACGTTATATATTTTGTACAAAAATGTGGCATCTTCGTCTGCGAGACTCACTGAGAACGCACACGTTCACATTGTAACCGTGTTAATATCAGTGAATCAGGCCCCCTGTGGAGATGCTGTCCTCTCTGGCTCACATGGCAAGTTGTTTATTCAGGAGAAGAAAGAATCTAGAACAAGTCACATTTTTTTTCCCTCCTCTTTAATCACAGCACTGTGTCCTCGGGCCACACACACACACGCACACGCACGCACACACACACAGAACAGTATCTTCTGGCATTAGTTCAACATGAAAGAATGAGAGGAGCGAATACACGCTTGTTGCTGAAAACAAGTCTTAAAAAACAGCCATAACTGGGATGTCATTACACACAGGAGGAGCGCGAGGTTAGATGAGGAGGGAGGATGCAGACGGAGGGTTTTTGGCATTTGCGGTCGTTTTCTTTTGCCTCCCACCCAGCAGAGCTTTCTGGCAATGCAGTGTTGAAGTTCAATCTGCTGAAACTAACTTTTTTGTGCCTCTGTAGCAGCAAACTTTGGAATAAAACTGTCAAATTACATATAACTGAACTTTTCACCTGCGAGCGACCCCTCCTTCCGAGTTTGCCAAACTTCATTTCATTTTAATCTTATCCCCCATCTCCCCCTTTATCACGTGGAGGCGTCTCCTCCCATCTCCTCTCCCCTCACTGATTCTCCCATCCGCATGCCCCCTCCCACAGATCAGCTCTCATACAAACACTTTTTTACTCTCCTCCTCCTCCTCTTTTTGCTCCCTCAGGCCCGGACAAACATTTTGATTTTTAGTCTGTTATTTTCCCAATGCTGCATTACCCGTGCTCCTCTCTGCCCACCACCTACGGCAGCTGCAAAGAACTGGAGAGCTCGCTCAAACCACAACTCACAACTTTATTTTATCATATAGCCAAATATCTCAAAGGACTTCAAGTGAGGAAATTATGCTTTGGGTTAAAACCTATAAATAAGTGAAAACATCACATCTTCAGCATGCAAGATTTTCAAGAGCTCTATTTGAGACTCTGAATTTTTAAAATTTATCTAGCTGCTTCTGCTAAATACTGCCGAAGGGAAATATTAGTGGGAACATTTTGCACATGGTTGATTTTGCTCTCACCATAGCTGGTTGGCAGACATGTGAGAACGTCCCAGTCAAGAGACAGAGACAGAGACAGAGGGACTGCAGGGACGAGAGCGGAGCATAAGGATGCAACAGTCAGCCACGAGCGATTCATCCACGTCCGTTACGTCAAACTACAGCATTAAAGGACCATCTGGTATTTTATCTGACATTAAACATATTTCAAAATAATTACCTATTTAAAGCATTTTATTTAGTGGGGTCTATTTGCAAAAATCATTACCAAATAAATAGATGTTTTTGGTTAATACACAATACCTAATTACCTGAACTTAAAAAAACAATAAAACATTACTTTTTTTCTAATAAATCCCACTTAATGCCTTATTTTCTGTTACATGCAATTGGTTGATCCAGAGGAAAAAAAATTAAAATACAGTTTTCTCTGATGTCATTAGGGGACGTTTATATGGTTTCTTCAGAGATTGCCATAACTAAAAAAGAGCCTATTTATACAGAAAGAAATCAATCTGCGCCTCTGTGGGGGATAAACTGGTGCATTTGTCTACTCCACACATATCTCTGCACATGTAAATATAAACTACCACAAAAAGGAAAGACAATACATGGCATTGACACCGTTCATCTAGCAGTAATTAAGTTGTCATCTCTTTTTGGTGTGACTGAACAAGCAGCCTGTTCAGTACAGTACGAGGAAATTAGTACAGTTAAAGTACATGTAGGCAGTTTTTATTTCGGCGTCACTGGGCCAAAATCCCATCATGAACTATGAGCATTTGTAACCTTGTAGACTGAGAGGGAGAAAAAGACGTCTGCACCTTCTCTTGGCTCTGTTTCAGGCTTTGGAAAATCTAGCGATAGGAGACTTTGGCCAATCACAAGTCATTTCAGAGAGTGAGGGCGTTCCTATTAGCTGTTCTCCAAATGCAGATGCCTGTGCACCCAGGATCAGCAAACTTTTTGTTGCTGCCATCACACAGGTTAGACCTGCCGCTGGCCACCAGCCTGCTGTGACACCTGGCAGCGAGGGGTCTGCACTGGCCAAATCTGAGCCCCTACAGTCACCGACCAAAGGTCTGTCTCAGAGCTGCTGCCTGCTCTCCTCCTGGGGAAGCAGTCCACAGCAGCGGGGAGCGAGGCCGGGGGACGGTTGGCTGGCTCACTAATTCTTGTCTTATTTGTGGTCTGATAAATTGAGAGGGCAAGAGAGGGGGTGAGAGAGTGAGAGAGAGAGAGAGCGCTGTGAGCAACGCTACCATGAAAAAAGAATAAATAAATCAATGTATGCGACAGAAACACTGGGTTACTGTACGAAGTCTGTGCATATCCCTAAATCATCTGCTAGGAGGGGCATTGGACAGAGAGTTTTCCACCTTTTCCAGATCTCTGCCTTCCCCAGCTTAAAATAAAAACAAATAAAAATTTCATGTTAACCGTATGAAGGAGGACAGGAGGAGAGAATAGATCTAGTTGTGGACCGTACACAGATTGAAGAAGTTAGAGTTGTCATCCACCACTTGATAAAAAAAACCCCCAATACTGTCACTCTAACTCTCTGACGTTTAATAAGGTACGACAGAGAAGGAAGTTATCCAGCACATCACAGAAGCTTCAGAAGTGTGTCAGACTCTCAGACACATGCCTGCTCTGCTTCAAACACGTGGAGGAGCTCATTAGGCTCGGTGTAACTCTAAAATAATAAAACCTCCATTCAAGCGCGCGAGAGAGACGGAACAACAAAAAGAGGAGGAGGCTGTTTGTAAAATCCACAAGACTTCAACCCCGAGGCCCTGTCGACTTCACTGGGTTGAGAATTCAGACTGCACTGAGCAAACTGTGACAAGTCTCACCAGGGTGTGTGTGTGTGTGTGTGTGTGTGTGTGTGTGTGTGTGTGTGTGTGTGTGTGTGTGCACGCGTGCACTGGTAAGTGAAAGAGATAGAGAGAGAGAGACTTGGGGGGGGTGTTGGTTGGCTCAATGAAGCAATTGTGTGTGCTGGCCCCCTTCCCAAAACCCCATCTGCATCCTACCCACACACGCACACACACACACACACACACACACACACACACACACACAAACACATGCAAAGAAAGATACACAGTGTGTGCACACTCACACACACTCCAACCTACAGTCAGACCACACACACAAAGCAAAACTCTAAGTAATTATCTGTAGTTGCAGGGTTTCTGTTTAACATGGGCTGAAGTGGGTGTCGTGTGAATGAGCCCAGATGAAGATGTTCAATAAACAAGTTTACTCTGCAGAAGCTAACTGGAGAACCACAACATCACAGCTGAAACATTCAGGCAACATAAAACTCTGCTAGCAACAGGTACAAAGGATGCATCTACAAAGACTGTGTGCTGCAGAATTTGCTTCCACTGCTTTTTCATTAATCAGGAGTCTTTCTAGTAAGCAAGACAAATGCACTCTTGGTGCTCAGAAAGCATCGACCGCGTGGACCACATTTCTCAGGGGGAGAATCGAGTTTTCAGCATTTCAGCTGCAGTGATTCTGCACAGCTGCAGCTTAATAAGACTGAGAATGGATGAACTACTGGATCGTGCTCCACACAAGAAAACTTCACTAAAGCTGTAACCATCAGTTTCAACTGTTTTGATAATAAATTCATTGTTGAAGTTACTTTTCATTACAAAATGTCAAATATGTCCTCATTGCAGCATCCTGTATGAATATGCTGGCTTTGCTGCCTTATTTTTCATTAAATTTAATAACTTGGGTTTGTTTGTCCAACAGAGCGAGACATTAGAACTGCAGAAATGGAATATAATATTAATACCAATGTTTACATCAGTTCATAATCACCTGAAACTAAGAATCATTGTGTTTTCTTTACCTTAGAATAAGCCATTTATATCTACAGAGGGAGTGGGTCCTTTTCCATGGAGTACGCCATGCTGCACCGCTGTGTTTCTACAGTAACCCAGAAAGGACAAACCAAACACTGGCTCTGGATAGGGCCTTTCACACCTCTGCCTGAAGGCCACCGTATAGATTCTCTACATGCTTGGAGAGGGAGAGGTGAGCGGAGGATTGTTCAGTTGGTTACAATCTGCAGCATCACCGCTAGACGACAATAACTCCTACACACAAAATGTCATGTACATGTACGCCTAAATGCTAATACAGATGGAGTTATATTCTTAAAGCAGACAGTAGTGCAGCGGATTTGATTGTTAATGTGGACGACTTATTAGGAGAGAGGTCGCGGACATACACGTCTGGAGGGTGAATGCAACATGTGACGATAAAATGATTTCTGTGCCAGTCTGAACCACCACAAAGCTCCATTAATTACTCATTAACATTATTGCTTGAGGTGTCTGAAAGTTGTAGATTATCTTAAAAATAATTAATTTTAATCAGAGCTGCAACTACAGATTATTTTCATTATCCACTAAGCTGTAAATTCTACTTTTTTATCAATGACTTGTCGAGCAATGTTTTCAAATTGAATTGTCCAAAACCAAAAGATATTCAACTCATAATAAAAAAGAGAAAAACAAGTGATAAATGCGAGAAAAATTGTGATGCTGGGGCGTTTGCATACATTGCAGTTAAGCTTAGCAAGCGTGTGGGCAGAAGAAAATACTGTGAGCACCAAGCTTTTTATGTAAGGTTATACAGTGACTACATTTACATGCACAAAATATTCTGAAATATGGAAAAGTGAATCAGCTGGAACCGCTTGTACTATTTTGCTTGGTGGACTTTTACAAGTTTGTGAACACAGCCTCCTTCATTACTATATCCAACTGTAGATATCCAAGTCTTTCATAATGTTTAAAAGTAGGTGTGTTTCTCCTTCCAACCAGAAATGTGGGCTTTTCTTTTGGGCACGAATCTCCTCCCCAGTGAAGCAAATTGTTGGTCAGTTGGTTTGTGTATGTTTCCATAACAACGCAACTGTGTCGACCATAAACAGACAAGAGGCTTTGTGTCGCAAACTGCTGTAAAAACCCAAGTTGAGACGCATATTCCAATTCGCCGTATGAATTGCCAAAGATGCTCCAAAAAAAACAACAACCACAGGGTATTTTTTGTTTTGTTTTTTGTTTTTTTTAAGATTATTTTTGGGGCTTTTTGTCTTTTTTTCATCGGACAGCTTAACATGAAAGACCAAATTCAGAATAGTATCAAAATTCACTGTCATGTTCCGAATAATAGTGGATCACGGTGTGAATGTAATCGTTGCTTATTAACAATGCTTGACTTCAATCAAAACTCCTGGATCAATGCACGTCTGCTGCACAGCCATCCATTAAACATCATACCTCCTATGGAAAGCACTGCCCGTTAATATTTGACAAGATATTTCTTTTATCCGTTAATGACAGCCATTAACTAGTAAACCGACCAATGACGCCAGTCCACCAGCACTTGTGTATTCCTTTAAGGTCAGCCTGTTGCCCAGGGCGACCAACCATCCGTTCATCTGCCTGTCTGCCTGTCAGTGATGGCTCAGCAGACACAATAAACTGAGCTCAGGTTCATGGTGTCAGGGTGTCCATTACATCTTTTGTTGTCGTGCACTGTAGTCATGCCTTTGAAGACACACACACACAGAAGTCTTCATGCTGAGTGAGAGAGGTCAGAGACAGGACCCTCTGTGTTTCTGGACTGCAGAAGGACATGAAACAGCATCAAAAGCGGGCGATAAAAAGTGAGAAAGAATGCAGAGAAGACAGCTGAGAGTACACTTGATTCACAGTTGATGACAGCAGCAGTGAGGCGATCTGTGAGAAACAAAGAGGGCTGATGAACAGGAGAGGCAGAGCGTTTGGACACGACACTAGACCCAACAAGTCATCGCCGTTATCAGGTGGTCGTCATCTCGCTACCTGAAGAATGTAAAGCTGATCCTTGATGTGATGACTGAGAAGCACTCAAGGGAGTCACAACACCCCATACGGAAGCACGATATAGTCAAAAGGACTGATACAGAGGTGGAGGACTCGAGTCACATGACTTGAAGTCAGACCTTAGTTGGAAGTTTGAGGACTTGAGACTTGCTGGACTAACATTTAAGCATAGTTCTGCCTATTTATGCCCCTATCGATTTAAACCACTTCCTCCATATTATTGTAACTTGCACTACTTTATATCCTCATTTTTAGATGTCTCTTTGTTTTTACTTGTGGGATTTTATTAATATTATTTATTGTGCATATTTACATTTTAATGTTGAAGGAGTGGGATTTTCCATAGCAATGAATGCTCTTGCAATTGTTGTTCATTTGACAAATAAATAACTTTGGACTTTGACTCAACATTCATGACTTGAGACTTGACTAAGACTTGAGACAGATGGCTCAAAATGACTAAACTTTTCTCATTTAGTGACTGATTTTTTTCTAGATTTTAACAAATTTTGCTTTTGACACAATTGGGTGATTTTTAGTGCAATGCGCACAAACCTTCCAACCTACTTGTACACAGCAGACAAGCAGAGGTGACGCATGTGGCTGCTATCATTGAGAGGGCTATTCCAAAAATAATCAAGTTTGGATTCAAGGATTATGTTGCTGATGAAAGTAGTGAAAAGAGACCAGCTGTATGCAAAGTCTGCAGCTCTACAAATAGTAACACGACCACCACAACATCCAACTTTTCTGTCACTACAAAACCACAAAGAAAGGTACATCAATGTATCCTTGTAGCGGACTTCTTTGCTTATTGAATCATCAGTATTTTGGTTGATTGACTTATGACTTGCCTGAAGTAAAGCAGGGACTTGGCTGATTCTCCCCACAGTAAGGGTTCATTTATACTCCCCTTACATAAATGCATCTGTTTCAAACATTATTTCAACATCAAAATAAATGACCTTGTAACAGAAGCAGCGTTGTAGACGGCGGTGGTCTGTGAGGGGTTAAATACATCATGGCATGTGGACAGAGAATTCTTTTTACTATATTATTGATTCGTTATGTTCTGCATTTTCTTAAACGTCTTTTGTCGTCTCCTATGGTTGAATCCCGCTTGAACTACACACCACTGCCCCCACAATATACGGTGGCACTGCTACATATTATCCATATCTGTAAGCTTTCAGAAAATGTTCACAAATACCAGTGAAATGAATGCAGAGTGCGGACAGAAGGCTTCATCCATGTACATTCATAACACTGAGCATGAATAAGCCCTATCTTAAGACTTGCTTGAGACTTGAAGGTTAACACTTGATTCTTGCTTGGTACTTGCACACGTGATTTTAAAATGTTGACTATAAATCTCTGAAATTTCAAAACGTCAGATTTTCACAAGGTGGTCATAATTATATTCAACATTGTGAAAGCTGCTTATTCCCCGCTGTTAGTCAGCAGGAGTTTGAGAATTAATTTGAACAAATGACTCCTGATAATGGGAAAGTTCAGATTCAATTTTCAGAAGAGAGAGAAGGCGCTGCTGGAGACGCCGAACAAAAGGGAATGCAAAACAAGACAAGGCAAGAGGGAGACGGAGAGAAAGATGGTGAGGGTGAGGGCTGAAGCAGGGAGGGAGACGGAGTGAAGTGCTGAATCATCTGAGTGTGTCAGCAAAGGGGAAAAAGTAGGCCAGGGTGGAGGGGTGCAGAGGGTGGGGATGTTAAAATCCTCAATTCAGTTGTACAAACTCTTTCATCAACCACTTGCTTCCTCCCTTTTCTTTCCCTGCACCCCCCTCTTCCTCCCTGCCTCCTTTGATGCCCCTCCTCCTCCTCCTCCCTGCTAACAGTAAATGATTGTCCCCTCTTCGACCACAGCAGCGGTCTGTGATTACTACCACCGAAAATGCTCCTTCTTGCTTCAAGACAAGCTGCACGTCTCTTTTAAAGAGAATATATTGTAGATAAAAAGGAGAGGTTTTGCTCTAAAAAAGTCAGAAAGATGACAGCTGCAAATAGCTCTGGCAGAGGTTGGACGACTTTACAGTTAAAACCCCCAAAACAGGTCTGAGCGTTAGAGTAGTGACAGCCTCTGAAATCCCAGCACACGTTACCTCATACCATAGGAGGTGTGTATGTGAGTGTTTTTTTTGGAAGAGGAAGGAGCTTTAAATGTTTTCTTTCCCATACAAGGAGAAAAGTTTTCTGTAAGCCCAGCAGGGAAGGTGTGTTTTCGTGAATGGGGATCATGTATGTATGTGAGCGGCGGTGCTCGGCAATGTGTGTGTTTAGTTTGAACCAAAGCCAAGATTTCTACAGTTTCGCGCTATGTTGTTTGGCGTGTGCTGCATATTTTTAGGCACATATAACCTTTGCTCTAGATTAAAAAATAAATTTAAAAAACTCTCACAACCTCCTTTTATATACATCAGGTTATTGTAGAAGGAAGCTTGATTTTCACTCCCCTGTTATGCTTTAATGGACTTCAACACACTCCTGTTTGGACAATAACCAGACTCATTCTGACTTTGGCCTGACACCAACAACATCCTCCAAAAAAGTACCAAAGCAGTCCGGCTGACATTACACACATACACAGTGTTATAGATTGTGTGTTTGATGACTTCAGCCGGACAGATTCAACAAGTGTTATTCCAACATTAATGTACAACGAAGGCAACATGATGTAAACATTTACTCTCATAAATGGTACGACTGTTGAGACCTGCTGCATGATGTCATGAAGACATCAAGACATGAAGACTTTAGTACTGCAGTATGATCAATTAGAGGACTGGCAAGAAACAGACTGAAAATCAAATGGTCGAATCACAGCAGTCAGAAATTCCCTGTTTCATAGCTTCTGATAGTGTTAAAGCTCAAAAACACTGGATACTACAATTCCCATGATGCAACTCAAACACGTCTTTAATTAGACAAACATCAAGTCCACAGCCCCAGCTTGTAAATTCAGCTTTCTGTTACAAATTTGTGCCCTGCAAGCTCAAGATAAGACGACCAATATTACATCACTATGACATCATCAGGGTTACTTTCTAGACCTTGACGAAGCTCTTCTGGAGCAAAAGATGGCAACATCAAATTGTTTTCACAGGCCGAGTAGTACCTTTTTTTGGTGGTAACACACAAAAAAAAACTATACCAAATTCTTTTAGACTCTTTTAGTTTTCACTCTTGGTGGTGGAAAAGTTGGTGTATCTGTAAAACGTAAATACAACCAAATGCAATGGAAACATTTAGCAATTAAGTGATGGCGTACTGTTATGACTTCCTGTCACTACATCGACCACTGCAAGCTCCCTTTATCGTCACTGGATGGATTTTAACACCTTATGTACGCACACAGGGCTGTTAGCAGAGCGTGTTTATCTCGAAGATCCAACTCAAAACATTTCCATAACTTCTGTGAATAAAAAGGCCAAAAAATTGCATTTCCTTTTGAAATTTTCTAAAAACTTGTGCTAAATGGAAATCCAATTATGAATTAACCCAGTACTGATGGGTCGCCTTTGACGTGTGTGCATGCAGTCATGAATTTGTGTGTGTGTGTGTGTGTGTGTGTGTGTGTGTGTGTGAGAGAGAGATAACACTGAGTGCACACGCCAGCAACACGACACCATCTCAGCTCGTATTACGTTAAAAGTCACCAACATGTTCAACAGGCTGACGTTACAGAAGCGGGAGCAGATGTAAGACTTTCAACAAAAGTTAATTACACACTCCGACTCTTGTTCTGTAACTCTGCTGGCACACAAAGACGATTTTTTTCTGTAATGGGATACAGGCCTTTTGAAACAAATTGCTACTCTCATCATGCAGCTCTCCCCGAGGGAAAGGCATACGTCTCATTTTGAGTTATGACCTATAGTTTCAGTAACCAGACAGTGACACATTACAGACCTTAATCAAGCCGTTTTTATGAGCTGGTCCGACAGTTGAGGGTGTGTACTGTTTTAGGGTGTGTTTCTGACTGCTGGATTCAGTAGTCATAAACATCTGGCCAAGGGTCTTTATCATTACATTGCATCTGTGACCAGCAAACAGCGAGTAAAGTGGAAAGTAAAGCCTGCTAATGCTGCATTACGTCGACAGGTGCAAACATCACAGCACACAGAACAACCTCATGACAACTGGTATGTTGAGAAAGATCTGCCCAATGAAACAGAAAAATGTAAACCCAGCTGCACAACTGGAGAACATATCACATCTCAGGTTCATTTGTTACATCATAAGAAGCACGTTTTACACATGCACTTCAAACCTTGAACTTATCTAGACATTATCCAGAGGAGCTGTATGCAAGAAAGCAAATGTCCAAATCACCTGGATCAGACGATAAATGGACTTTAACCCGCCGCCTTCCAAGTTCAAAGACCGTGTAATGTCCGATTGGGCCCATATGTGAAAAGAGCCGGTCACTGTCCGGAGAATTCATTATGAGCAAGTGGGTGTGTTGCAAAACAAACATCCTTACAGGTGAAGAAGAAGGGTCATTTACACAAAGACGGCAACGAAAATGTCTTGGTGGAGAGATGACGAGATTTAGGAACTTCTGTCAAAAAGGGCCGAAGCCGAACTGTGATATGCTGTTGGTGGCAGTTGTTACAAGCTTCCTGTTTAGTTAACAGTGATATATCTAAAAAAGTCATCCGATACACTGGAATTCTATTAAACTACCTCAGTTAGTACAGCATTATAGTATTATTATTTTTTACTGCTTTTTATGTCTTTTCATGTCATGTTTTTTTCTTTAGTGAGAAATTCGAGCTGAAAACTGTCCAACAACGCGGCTGAAGAAAGTAAAATAATGCCACAATGTGTCACAACAAATAACAGCAGCAGTTTGCTAGAAGCTAAATTGAAATCAGCGTTTGTACAGGTTAACCAGCTGCTTTAAGACTATAGCGATGCATTGCATTGTCTTGGATTGCTACAGCCTACAATGATTCAGAGGCTGATTTATTAAAATTCAGCTCAAGTCTGCACTTCACCCCCAATACACCATCACCTGCCACTGGTCGCCAATGCTGTTTTAAATGTGTCCTTTGGGTCGAATGTCTGTGGTTTATTTCCCCCGTTGACGTTTGCTCATTTGTCGGCAGAATCGATCCGGACTGACTGAAGCTGTGAGAGGATACGGTGCTCTGGCTATACAGAAAGGATCCACAAATCTGCTCCGGTCATGAAGCTCAGCTGCAAATTGAGGAATTCAGTAAACAAACCAGGTTGCAGCGGGTACGCAGACACTCAGCACCCTTTCCTACTGCAGAGCAATAACTAAGTTTGATTTAATTTCTAATGTGCTGCTGTTTTTGGAAACTGTGAGAACAGTGAGTAATAGAGAGAGGGAGCTCGGTAATCTGCCAATAACAGAAACAGCAGACACAGCAGTCCGAGCCAGAATACAAATTCTCTGGTGCCACAATCTATCTCAATCCTGCCATTACAGTTTTGAAAGCGTAATTTCAGTTAGCTGTGTTCATGCATTTTAATCAGTCCGCTGACATGAGTCCTGCACACGGCCACCTCTGCTCGATGTTTATGGATCCGCGTGCTGCTGTAGGTACACACTGTTGGGTCAATCATTCGCCGGGCAGGTGGGACTCTGACCTGTGAGAGCATCACACACTAACAGCTGCCATTTTGTTTATAGACGGCTGCGGACAGCAGAGTGACAGGAGGGAGGAGAGGGAGGCTGTGTCAGGAACAAACAAAGCTGACAGACAGCAGACTGCTATAATGAAACAGTCCATGTATTCACAAACAGAGAAGAGCGATATACAGAGTCTGACAAAGGGTAAACCATCCACAAGTTCTCCAACTCCCTCCCAAGCTCGGCCTCAGCTCGCCGTACCTGCGTCTGAAATCTGAATGTTTGCAGCAGACTTGGCCTCGTCTCCAACATGACGTCAGACTCCAGAGCATTATAGCACGCAGCAGAGAGGGCGTGAAACAGCCCATTTCAAACCGACCCGAGCTAAGGTGTTACATGGTTTTGGCTATTCTTAGCCCGTCTTGATGGGGTCTGACACAATCACATCTGCTCCACCCCCACCGAGCTGAAAGCACAGATAAATCAAACCTACCTTTTAAGGCAGAAATGCACACGAGACACAGAAAAGGGCATGACGCCTGCTGGCCACAGAGCTCAGGATATTCTGTTACTCCATTTATGTAGGGAGTTTCTAAAGCTGTGGGTTAGGACCCAAAGTGGGTCACAGGCCTGCTTCCTGGTGGGTCTGTATATGACGACAATTTTATGTTTTCATAATTGGCTCCCAGGGTGATCGGCTGAATCTCTGGCCTACTTAAATAGAACAAACAAACTAAATGAAAAATGGCTAGAACAAGTAGTACCAAAAGTAAGCATGCAGGAGAACAGAGGAAAGTATATTTGTGCAAGGCCAAAATACAAAGAAAGCAAATAACCATGGGAGAAAGGAAATATGGAAGGAGAAGAGAAGGTGGGAAAGACAGAGTGCATTACCATATGGTCTGTTGGAGAGAAACTGAAGAGTTCAACATCATCGCACAATGAAATATGTCCTGAGTCAGGGGACACACACACACACACACACACACACACACACACACACACACACACACACACACACACCCTATTTGGACAAGTTTGTTAGTTTGTTTTATACTCTATCCCCTTGGTTACTGCTGTTATTCCTATAAAACTACCACCATTCTCACATGTACATATGCAGTTGACAATGATAACTGTGGCAGATTTACCACTCGAAAAAATGTTTAGAAACTATTACTAAACACTGCACACTAAACACTGCATACAGTGTTTGTTGGTAGTATGACAAAGGAAACTGTAAAATCAAACCTGGCTCACTGGTTTGCAACAAAGAGAGAGTCCACACAAAGTTTGCCAGGGAATAAGGAGATGTTTATTTAACTGATCATAATTAAAAGGAAAATAAGGTGCATATCCGTAGATCAGTGTGTGAGGTGGAATGAGGTGTGTGTGTGTGTGTGTGTGTGTGCGCAACAAACAAAGAACAAACCAAACTAACTAAACCATGTCGGCCATGTGGCGTCAGCTGCTCAACCACCAGAGAGAGAGAGCAGAGTGACTCCAGCAGCCGTTTTATAGAGGTAGGCCCCGCCTATAGGTGTGGCCAGCCATTTAGACGGCCCAACTACTCTGTGGCTGCAGCAAAGGAAGGAGCTGAGGAGAGAGGCACAGGTTAGTGAGGCCGTCACAGTTGGAGATTATGGCTGTAGCGATGTCCGCCCTCTCGCCAACATGTTAAACAATACGTGCACAATACAACACAGTAAATTCAAACATTTTACAAGAATAAAGTGTAAATACTTAGTAACTATTTACTACTGCAACTAAAAAATGTATTCAAATGTTTTTATGTCAAGCTCACGGACATAAATAAAAATGCTGCAAAGGCGGCTCATGTTAAAGTTAGCTGAACAGCAGGAAACTGCACTTCAAAATAAAAGCCCTGTGTCAGAAATTCAAAATAAAGTGTTTTTTACAAACTTCACATTTTGCAGGAATCATTTGTGGTCCGTTCAGAATGGACCCATGACCCACTTTTGGACCACAACCCACAACTTGGGAACCACTGGTTTAATCCATTCTTTATCCACCTCTGTGCTCTGGTGGAGGGGAGGGTTTAGCAGATGGTCAGTTCATATATTTACAGGGAACCTAAACATCTCAGTAAGTTTTCTTTATAAATAATGCTCCCACAACTGAGAAAAAAGGCCTAAAAGCTGTTTCAATATTGCCACTCAGAGACAAACTGTTTTCTGGCAGCTCTGGTTTTCCTGACTAGAACTGATGGGTACAGCAGCTTATTTGGAGAAACAAAGAATTTCCTACAATAAATCACTGTACACGAACTCATACAATTACAACTGGCACAGGCTGCAAAGTCCTGAGGCAGAGCTCGTCTAGTGTTGCACATAAACCTCTGCTGATTGGACCGAGTTTATGTTAAAATAGAGGGTTTATGTTAAAACAGAGGCATCCTGTTAATGTATAAATGCATGCATCTATTTTTACAGAACCACCATCTAAGGTTTCTGTCACCAGAGGAATATGCCGTACAGTAGCAGTCTGTTTTTAGATCCAGACTAGCTGCGCTGTCTCAAGAGTCCTTTTTTTGTAAATGATGTGATTTTCAGGCTTTTTCCTTCAGAATTCAACCACTTGGACAGATGACTCCTATTCGTGCTGCCTTCAAGCCGCCTTTTACTGCTTTTTTGAGCCATCCAGGTCAGACGGAGCGACTTAACTTGAAGGGATGAGTGGGAAAAATAACATTTCTGTCTTGCCAAATTGTTTATAAGCTGGTATATAAACACAGGACAGTCTGAAACACAAACACAAAAGTCCTAAATCTGCTGACGTGTCCCTGAGAGGAGAGCTCACAGGAAGAGCCTGCAAAATGTGAGAACACGTGGTCAAAAACACACTCACTCTCACACACACACACACACACACACACTTAGGCTTTCTAATTATTTATTTCACGTACTTCCATCCATTGTGTCATGACCCCTCATATACTAGCATAAGAGGCTCTTACTGTATGGGAACACTGTGGAGTCTGCACATAAAGTGGTCACTTTGGTTTCCAGCAGTTTCGTCAGTCATTCGCACATCCGTCAGCGATTCTTCCTCATTTTACACTGAGAGAAGCTGTTAGAGCCGAGTCAGCACCTCTGCTTCCTGAAACCTATTTCAACAGACTATTAAAAGACACTTCACAAGCATCTTTACTATTATTGACCAATAATATTACAAACTTTATGTGGAATTTGGACCTTTTTATGAGTATTTGTGTGAAACGGTGTGTCTGACAGTGTGCAGGGTAATGAGGCTGGGGAGGTCACAAGGAGTCGGTATTCTGCACATTACAGGCAGAGTGAATTATACAGTGACACTCAGGAGGGTCAATTCTTTCCATACGGCATGCAGGAAACCCTGCACACTGCAGGTATATGCTACAGTGAAGTCTTACTGTATATTGTCTAACGTAAAGTCTGCAGTCTGTAGATGATGATAAATCAAACCCATTACAGTAGCTCATGGGGCACATACCACAAAACAACTTCTGCTGTGAGGCGTCACCAACAGAGAAGCAAAACTGCCAGCAAGTCAGCCCCACCCACACACACACACACACACACACACACACACACACAAAACCACCACCCAATAACATAAATGTGTCAACTGCAAAATAACATTTTGCATTGTAGATGTTGTTCCAATATTGAAATGAAAGGATACGAAAGGACTCCGTCTATTGGCTCAAAATCTTAAGCTAGAGTGACTCCTTTATCTGTATCATCAGATCAGAGGTGACGAACGTCAAGCTCCTGTGGAATAGATCCTGTACTTCATGGAAATATATTTTCTGTTAAAAGGCAAAGTCTACTAAAATACAGAGGTGGCTAGCTACTTACATTTAACTCCAGTGTCTCTGTCGGCTTGCGCGACACACCGGGTCATTGTCATGATGGGAGTGAGGAAGGCAAACGAGATGTTCAACTAACATTAAAGAAATGGTATCGTCTACTTCAGAGGCGTCTGAAATCGTATTACAAGATTCTCTCTGGAATGAATACTGGAAATATATTGTAATTATTACAATAAGGAAGAATATATAAATGTTTCAACCTCGCACACCTTCTGTTTTTATCTTTTTTTTGGGAGGGGGGTCCTTTTCTCAACAACATGAGTCAGACCCCCCCAATAATCTCAACTTCAAGTCCTGATTAAAGAAACAATCTTTTAAACATCTTTCGGATATCGAGTACTGCTTGGCGAAATGGTGAAAATGATTTATTTCCATATTTTTTTCTATATTGCAACAATATTGTAGGGTTTACTTGTGGCACTTTCATTCCATATTTACACAAAGAGATTTTTTGATAAATAATCATCACTAATGTGGATATAATGACCAAATGGGTGGAGGCGAATCATAGGGCAGCTACAACCATTTGGTAGGTTCAGAAAATGATATCACTCAACTGTAATGCAGGCTTTACAACCAGGAAAAGATAACACTGACAATATTCCAATATCTAAAGTCTAAAATGACAATCTAGTCTCATGTTATGATACTGATGAAATAGATAGACTGCCCAGCCCTAATAAAAAGTGGGTAATTTACTCTTTTATTGCATTACCTTTTCTAAGCCTTTTTTTCCCACTTTTCCTGCAATTACTTATTTCCTACATTTCCCAAAGTTCTTTTAAACGACCTCTGAGAGCATGTCTGTGTCATTAAACACAGAAGAGAAATTGGTTATCCCCCCCCGTGCAGTTGCTTTCAGTGTTTACTATGAATGCAAAGGAGGCAGAGTCGTCGCATCACGTTTGTGTAGCACTTAATCACAGATACTAATAAACAGTCAGAGAGTGCAGTGGGGGCTGAGCACCATCAAAGCAATACTGATAGTAATGAGACAATAAAAGCATGAAAATGACACAAATTAAACCTGTAGGATCAACTGAAGAGACATCTGACAGACAGAGAACATCACTAATTGCTGGTTTTCAATGATAAATGAGTATTTCTGGTGCATTTTTCATTAAAGGCTGACATTTTTACTGAGTAAAGCTGCAACAAATGTCAGTTCATTATTGAATGGCCATGATGTGATGCAGGGTGAGAAATTAACACCTCCCACCAGACCAGTGTAAAAAAAAAAAAATCTACCCACCACTTTGGCAGCTGGCCAGACATTATTTCAACATTTCTTCAATCTTAAAAATCACTTACTTAGGCTGCTGAGTTTCATCAGAACAGGGGCCTTTGCTGTGCAGCCGCTGAAGAAGATTTTCCAAGTCAGCAGTGTCATTTCATACTACAGAAATATGATTATTATGATATTGGCAAAAAGGTTCAGGAAAGACAAAGGTATCTACAAATATCTGCGCCTCATCTGCGCTTGAGGCCAATGCACAATGTCACCATCAGGATTCTGTGACCCAAATGTGACAGATCCGCACACATCTACTGTGAATGTTTCAGCAGGAGGTGGGAGGCCATGATGCCTGTTTGCATGTAGCTCAATCCGCTCCGCGGTATATTTGTTTTGTACGTTGGCGCCATCAAACAGCTCAGAGCGGAACAGATGGGACATCCAGACAAAGATTTGGTATCCTTCAAAAAACAGTTTGAACTGTAATCTTCTGTAAAGAGCTGACGTACACGCTGATACACAGTGTTTCTCTTTTGATAAAGTCATCCCAAATTCAGATCACAGCACATACAACTTTATTCTTAAATTGCCAATCATAGGTGGCAAACGTAGAGCTCAACTTTCCCCTTCATTTTCAAAAAGACAAATTTCACTCAAACACTTTCTCTGGGTCTTCTGGTATAATGTAAGTGCGGCACTTCATCCTTCAGATATTCAAATTCTGAATCCTAATAAAGACATCTCCACCGGTTTACAAGCGCAGCTATATAAGAAGAGAAATAGCAAAAAGCTTGAATTTAACATTGACTTTTTCTGCATTTTCTGCTAATTTACTTCCACACACATCCTTTTCAGAATTACAGTCACAAAAAAAACAGAGAGCAGCATTTCCATTAAAGCATTACACAGTCCAGTAGCAGTGACTGGAAGTGCTTCAACTAAATTATATAACTATATGGACGGCTGCTGCACTTGTCCTTTATTTAGTGATTTGAATGTCCTTGTCTCGAAGAGGGCACAGGCAAAACACTGTGGCCACCTGCGTTTCCTATCAGGCCTATTTGAATAGTTAAGCCTGATAACGGGAACACAGATTACTGCTGACCTGACTATTTGCATCACGGCAAAGTTTCTGAAAATGTCAACGTCGTGGAGCAGCTACAACAGCTTGCCTCTCAGTGACAGTTTGAATAAAAGAGGGTTTCTCTGTTTTCTCTTGATGTCTGAATAAAAAACAGATCTTTGAAAAGCCCTCGCCTTGGTGCTGGTCCCGTGAACAATGGATATCCTCATCCCTTTCAACTTTTCCATGAATACTCATCGCCTGCCAGGGAAGAAAATCATCATAAGAAGAAAATAATCCAGTTTAGAGCTCGCTCACAGATGCAACATGCTGTTGTGTTTAACCACAAGAAAACTAACAATGGCCGAGAGGGGCGGATACAAAGGATAGATAGAAATAATTAAATAAAAACTGGTTCTCACACCACAGATCAGTATGCAGTGAAACTATCTGACAGTTTGATGTCAACAGATTAGACCTGCTCTTGTAAATGCCAACCTTTACGGCGTCGATATCTAAACTATTTGTCTTCCTTCTTGGCGATGTCTCAGCCTGTATCTCCTGGTATCTACACAGCTGTCTGTCTGTTCACCGCAGTCAGTCATGAGGTTTCAGGGCTGGCAGGTTCGGACTAACTCCTCCTGACTGGTGGAAATAAAAGCTGCCAAACCCGACACAACCCACCATTCTCCTGCTTTGGATGCAGCCGCTCTCTTTTTCTACCAATTTTCCCCTGTCTCGCCATTCTGTCTTATTTCCACCATTAACTCCTCTTTCTGTGTCCTTTTTGTGGAGTCTAAATTACAGTAGGGGCTTAAACTGAATATTTGCTAAGCTAAGCTCCCCTTTAGTTAATGTTGCTACAGCTGTCAAGCTTTCTGTTCTCAACAAGTGGCTGAAAAATGAGGCAAAAGAGCGCCGACAAACTGCAGTTCCTCAAACGGCCACTTGAGGCTGGCTCTAGAAGCGGATCACGAAATGAAGCATAATGATTGGACAGTTTCTCTTCAAGACTGGGATTTAGTAAAGGGTTAATTCTCCACATCAGCTAGGAGAATCTGCGAGGGCCAGATGAATCAGCTTATTTCCTCACAGGTCTGCTGCCAACTGTCCCATGAGCAAGGCACGCACGCACACACTCACACACACTCACTCACTCACTCACACACACACACACACAATCTCTCTCTCTCTCTTTCTCTCTCTCCTGGGACTCCCAGCTAGGAAGTTGTGTAACTAATGTGCCTGTGACGCAGTTTCTTGGGTTCAAATGAGTGTTTTTGTTTAATTATACCCTCTGAAAATAAATCCCTCATAAACAACAACAGTGACACATCTTCTTCTTTGGTGTCTCTATTTACATTGTGAATCTGTTGAGCATCTGTCAGAAGCGATCATTACAAGAAACACACACACACACATAGAGTCAATACCTTAAACAAAAACCTGTGTATCTGAGAGGGGGATTTAGCACACAGGGATCCCCAGCTTAATTTAAGCCTTTTATCGATTCAGTGTTTGCTCCATGGAACTGCATTTAGTTAGTTTGTAATAATGGATCTGCTCCCTGGCTGAAATTACACTGTATTCTGGCATTATAAACATATTTAACTGCTGAGGCCTCAAGTGGTTTTAAAGCCACAGCTCTTTCAGGGAGATGATTGTACTGCAGTTACACAACAGCAGGGACTCTAACACATGTAATCAGTTTTATGAGTAAAGCAGTGTGTGTGTATATAAGAGACATGGCAGATACACGGCCGGGCCTGTAAGAGAGGGCTGGCGATGATGTTGTGTCTGACTCCAGCAGACAGTGCGGGCTTCCATGTTTCGGAGCAGAGATCAGCATCCACCCTGTTCCGCTTTTTACCCACCGAATAACAGACCAAAGACAAAACACATACAAATAATGCAACATCATCACCTTCACCCTCACTGAGAGTATGACATGCATATTATCCTTTTTTCCCCCATTTTCTGCTTTAAAAAAAAAAAAGCAAAATGCTCCAAGTCGGTGAAGCCATACTGCCTACGATGAGAGACAGATGTATTGATAAAGCTGTAGTTTGAGACCTGCACAGACAGGCAGAAGCTGAACGCCTAGAGCTGAAGATAACAGAGGCTGCAACTTTCACTCACAAGCTCTGGACCAGCCAGCGTTAAAAGCTCTCTGAATCCCCGCTGAGCCGATTCATGTGCGCGCCCCTCCACAGTTTGCTGGAAGAAAAGCACTGAACCCACTTCTGAATCCTCTGCCACCGACTAGAAACTAATCCAAACCTCTGGCTAATCACAACACGCTGAGAAATACTTGCAATTCTACTGCTGTGATCCACCTTTGGGGAAGAGCTGAGCTCCAACAGTGGACTCAGTGTGTGTGTGTGTGTGTGTGTGTGTGTGTGTGTGAGAGAGAGAGAGAGAGAGTCAGTCTGGCATGGCTGTGTTTACCACATGTGTATGTGATTTGTTCCTGCGCAGTCATTCTTCCTCCTGCCCTTGTTCTTTGTCAAAGTGAAAACAGCTCAGAGTGATTTCAGGATGTTTTTACATTACATTTGTGCTGACCTACATTTCTATAAGAGAGACATGTGACATAGGTTGAAGCAAATATTATGCATACAAACACACTCATGTTGTTAACTTCTTTGATAAATTCAATTACCGTCAGGCTGTAACTTCACTCAGACCGCTGATAACGTTCTTATAAAATATGTTTGTTTTTCCTGTGGTTCGGTGCTACCCTGCACTATCTGCCTTTTAGCTCCCATCTCATGCCGCTGATTAGCAGGAAAGTGGGACGTCGGTCTCTCAAGAGCTAGCAGGAAAGGCCCTCTGAGGTCTGTCCAACAAGGAAGACTTTAATGGGGCATCCCAGTGAGCCAGCAGGCTCATGTTTGCAACATTATCCTCCTGTGTACAACAATGAATGCACTTACAGATACAGTCCAGCTGCTTGGTGCCTCCCAGAGTTTCCTGTCATTCCCCACGCTGGTTATTGTGTGTGGTCGAAGGAAGAAACGGGAAATGTCACTTTCGATCCATAAACTACAGTGGCCGAGATGCTTCAAACAAACTCCAGGATTTCCCACACACTTTTTTTGTGGTGCGCAACCATAGTGTCAGCATCTGATGCCACATTTAGATTTTTGGAGCTGCATTTCTCTCCCTCTCTCTTGGCAGAATCTACTCTGGGCACAGACGGAGCAGCACAGCACCAAGCGCAGTGAAAGTGAATCTTAATTGTTCATTTCTTCATATAGTTTTAGTCCTCTCTATCGTTTCCGACCTAATTTACACAAAAAACTGGCTGCTTAGCGAAAAAAACACACACCCTGTGGTCCAGTTCTGGGTCTAACCAGCAAAAGAGAGTTTGCTTTAACTTGTCGCTGCAGCGGCTGCTCCTCTAATCCATTGATCTGATTTGATCAGCTCTGATCGATCGAACCACAACATAATAAAAAGGAAGTCTGGAGTGTGATGATCAAAAAGTTTGATCCTAAATTCCTCATCCTGTGACTCAAACTCAACAAACTGCTGCTGAGGAAAAAACTAAAATGATGAATAGTTCCACCTGCGCTGTTTTCATTAAACCACACAACTTCCAAATTCAGAGAAGGGAAATTTTTTCACAAATGGATACACACAAAGTTTGCATATCTAGGGACATGACAAATGTGCTGTAGCTTTAGCTTTCTGTTAGCTTAGTTTTCTGTTAATGCACTTGTGTTTTTTTAATTTGCAAAGCATTTTGGATATAAGTTAGCTTGAATAGTCTCGGCCATTGTAATAAGCAACACACCTCAGCTATACATGCATACATCATAATACTGTAGAAACATACCAAAAGGTTTTGCTGCTAAAAATGAAGCATGACAACGTATTTCAACATTCTTCGTAGTTCTACGATTTTCCATAAATGACGATGTGAGTAACTGAACTCATGCAGTCTTCCTCAAGCTTCCAGAGCACCAAAACAAGGCCGCCCATTATTGATGGACAGTTGAATCTCACGCAACACAGCTCAAGTCTCTGTTCCTGTCTCCTCATCTTACACTGTACTTTGCTGTAATTCAGGGCCAGTAAACCTGAGAATTGCTGTGTACACTAATAAAAGAAAGACAAACTTTTCCAACGATGCAGCTCTAAATTTACGATCGAGGATGTAAGGAACATCTTGTGCAAATGTTTGCTTATGACCTCTGGAGACACATGGTGACATTTCAGTCATTTTATTTTTTATTGCTACACCTAAAAAAAAAAAAAAAAAAAAAAGACTTGCAAAGAATTTGTCAGAAATGGCAACGCTCATTTTTGCACACTATGCTGCGATAGCTTACAGGCAATGATACTGTGCTTAAAGAGTGTCTTTAAATTGGCACACAGACTCTAACCAGGGGGACATTCTTCCAAATAGGGTACTTTTGAACTGATAAAAGTAGAAATGCTGTTTGGCAGGCGCTTTGATCTTAAGAGCTACTGTATCATGGGTGTTCACGACAAAGCTGGAGTAACTAGTTGAACTAATTCCTCTGGCAGAGACAGTATCCTTCGGATTATTCAGAAGTGGGCATTTGAATTTAGCTGCCGAGGGAGTGAGAGTCTTGCTCAGTTAGGCTCAGAGCTGCTGGATTCACCACAGTGTGGTTGCAAGCCGCGATGACACAACAACGTGTAGCTTTGTGAGGTGTAACATTGGATGTAGGCAC
Source organism: Plectropomus leopardus (assembly GCF_008729295.1). Classification (NCBI taxonomy): domain Eukaryota; kingdom Metazoa; phylum Chordata; class Actinopteri; order Perciformes; family Serranidae; genus Plectropomus; species Plectropomus leopardus. The sequence continues at coordinate 21,381,835 of NC_056463.1, forward strand.
CATGTGTGGACAGTAAAAGGGGGATGAGGGAGTCCTGGCCAAAATGTCTGCTGCATACAAATAACCTGTTTTTATTACTTAGAATAAATTGCTTGTTAATTTTTAAGATAAAAAAAATATCTAAGCACTGCTCATAGACATGCTTCCTGTCTGATTTTCTCTGCACTGCTAAACACTGCAGATAGCACGTCATGTGAAGTGTGACTGATAAATTAATGAACTTGTGAATCACACTTTGAACACAACTCTCCAAAGGGACTATTCATTCATATCTGGCAACCATTTCAGATTATTGCATACCTTTCTAACTCACCTCTAGAAGACAGAATCGAGAGCTGTTTCCAAATTGTCCGATCCGCCTGAGTTGTATGCCTCAAAGTTTATAAATTCTTTTTATCAATGCCGGTGTGGTTTAATGACAGTTGCGCATTGCAAAACAATGGTGTCAAACTCATGCACCTGCTGCAGGAAACTTGCAACAACAAGGAGACATGGCGGAGAAGAAAAAAGGGTACAAAGTGTGACTTCAGTTCATGAGGAAAGATGGCAACAGTGCTGCTTGTTATGTCTGTAAAAAGCTAATTTCAAGTAAGGGTGGAAGCACCAGAAATATGTTGAAACATCTCCCTTCACAACATGAAAATGTGTGCTGCACAATTGGGCTATTATCCTTTTTCATCCATTGTGGATGATGAATAAAACAGTTGCACTGATGCTGAAAACCTGTGCTGGCCTACTATTCCCCACACCGAAAACTGATCAGAAATCAACAAGCAAATGAAGAGAGAATCTGACCATTAAGCAGAACTGATAATGGCATCAGTATCAATATCAAATCTTTTCAATTCTCATCCCTATTGACCTCTCACTTGCCAGGAGAAGGAAAAAGATGACAAAGCAGAGGAACCAAGGGAACCACTGAGGATCTTTTTAATACACCATCACTCAATTAAGTTCATTCCTGAGAAATAATCCAATATAAAGTATGTGGTTTCTCTGTTTTATAACATTGTATTTTGGATATATTTAGGCTTTGGAAATTCATTCAGACAAAAATAAGCAATTTTAAGGGATCACATTTTGACATTGTGTAGACTATTAACTAAAACTAACTTAAATAATCTCCCGCAGCTCTTGAGGGCACCAACTATATTTGTACACTGGATTGGTGTTGAATGCTTGTTTTGTATGAAAAAAATAAAGGGCATGGACTTTGGCTGGGTGTCGGTGATCAATACCGTAAAATATCACTAGAAATAAACACAGACCAAGTAGTATCACAATGTCTCCAGTCAAATGATACCTGCATCTGATTTTTCTCTCCACAGGTCTGATAATAGACAATCCTGACTGCCCGCTGGATCAGCAACATTTTTGTTGGTGCCATTTTTTATAGCTGCTCTTTTCCTGACGAATGGTCAGTTCAACATCTACCCGGTTAGCAAAAGCTAACACAGCAGTAGCAGCTAACAACCAACGCAGAGTTTTGAACAGACCAGACAAACTCACACTGACACTGATAAAGCTTGACTCTGTTGTTAACATTAGCTGTGTGATACTAACAGTTAGCCCTGTTACAGCGTTCGTGCTTCTCCCAGTCGTGGAGCTCACACTCCTACAGCAGCAGCTACAACCACATGTATGTATGTGGTTGTAGCTGCTGCTGTAGGAGTGTGAGCTCCACGACGTAAGTCTGTGGTGGTGTTAAGTTGAATGCGGTGTATTTGACAGAGTTGGCAGTTTAGCGTGCTGAAATGCCACCAAAATATTCTTAAGTATGCTATACTACACACCACTCACATTCTGGGTATCAAATAAAGTACTCAATGGGTACTGGTATCACAGTAGGGGTACTGGTATTGGTAATGGTATCAAAGTTTTTTAAACGCTACCCAGCCGTGGCACCCTAACAGCTATAACCACAAATTTTTTGTCCGTCAAACAGCAAGTGTTTAAAAATGTTAGTTTTGTTTCATGCGCCCTTAGTTCAGAAGATTTGGTCCACTTACCAACCTTGAGTGCTTTTGAAAAATTCACCACAAAGTTTCCTGACAGCAGTGAGAAATTATTAAATGCCTCTAGTCGTTCCAAGAAGGGGTGGTGAGGAACGGAAAACAACAGTTAACCTGTGCAGCTCCACCTTTGTTTAAACAGATTAGATCTCCCGCTGTGTAAAGACACCAGCCAGGTGAGACCGATCATCCAGGATCCATATTAATGCTGCCTGAAATCCAACTCCAGTGAAAGTTGCTTATCATGGAGTGTCACTTTGACCCCCTTAACAACCACAAATACACACACCAACACACACACACAGAGCTATCAGCCTAATGGAAAAGTAAAAGGGTTGCTCTGGTTGACTGGAGCAAAGCAAACACAGAGAGACAGATAGGACAAGACAAGAGACAGGTGGAATACACACAGGACGCTCACACTCACACAAACACACACAACCAGATCTAGAGAGGTAATAGACGCAGTGTACTGTGCACACAACCACCCACGCAGAGCACTTCATACATACACACTACAGGATGCACTGGCCTGCATTGCACAGGCAGACACACACTCATGGTAAGTACAATCAGGATGTTGCCCCAAATACAAAAAAGTGACTATGCCCAGTCCCTCTCTCTCACACACACACAAACACCAAAAATAAATGAGCGTACAATGGGAACATGTCTTCTACACCTGGAACATATTACCTTACATTTCACGCATGACATAGTATTGCATGTACATGTAGGGGCCTGGTATTTCATGAATGGAATCCATGCCTCCACACAAAGTTATTCATACCAGCTATTCCACGATTACTACAGTTTGTGTCCTGTAGTGTCACCATAAAGGCCCTCTCGTTTAAGGAGTTGCTGTGAATCACACACATGACACACATAGAGAAAAAAGTAACCACATAAGAGTGAAGTGATAAATGGTGTTTGCATAAAGAAGTGACAGTTTATCAGGTACACCTAGTTACAACTTCTGCAGTCTAATGCAACAGTTCTGCATTAAGATTATAATGTTTTAAAGTCCAAGTTTTAGACATATTCTGATTCAACTTTGTGGTCACTTTGGGGGGTGTAGTTTGTGGCACTGTCAAACTGTAATGAGTTATATTGAAAAGTGATATGAATAGGCTGCAGCCAACAACTGATTTAATTATCTTTAAATCTTCCAAGTAATTTCTCAATTGTTTGGTATGAAATGGGAAAAATGTGAAAATTGGCCATCACAATTTTCTAAGATATTCTGTTTACTATAACTTAGAGGTCCAGTGTGTAAGATTTGGGGGGATTTTGTGGTACTTAGCTGTGGGATTGCAGATTGCAACAAGCTGAAATGTGTCCTGGTTAGAATTCCTTCAGTGTTCATTGTTCAGGAGTTTTTTACCGGGAGCTGAAATGTCCGCAGAGGTCTCGTCCTCTCCAAAACAAACAGACCAGGTGATTTAAACCATGCAAAATATTGAATAAAGCAGTTTCATTTTACAAATCAGAGTTTCTCCAATGCTGTTTGGCTTGTAGAGGACAGGCTGCTAGATTAGCATATGCTAATGTTGGCTCACTTTTTTTCTCTGATAACTTAAGATCCAGACGTTCAGGAGGTTTTTACATCGAGCTGAATCATCTGCAGAGGTCTTTTCCTCTCTAAAATAGATCTGGTGCTATAAACTATAAAATAAGCTATAGAATACAGCAGTTTCACATTAGAAAATCTATATTGCACAACGCTCTTATTGCAGAGGGGCTGCTAACTACTGTGGCTGATACAAAAATGCAAATGGCCCTATCTAGAGTCAGTGTTTATCAGGTTTGTCCACTCTGAACTACTGCAGAAACATGGCAGTGCAACGTGGCGGACTCAATGGATGAGGACCCGCTCACCATGTAGATATACATGGCTCATTCTAGTATGACAAATACGCAACAATTTTTATTTTCTGGTGATTACACTTAAGAAAGCATACTTATTATATTATATTCAATTACTGCCATATATCCCCCTATGTCCTTCACACTGGACCTTTAATAAAATGAAAGACAGTTGAAACCATCAAATGTTTGATATTTTGTGCTTGGGAAATTACATGTTACGTCAATTAGCTAATTCATTGTTTCAGTAATATTTTCTAATATTTAGTCCGCACATGGAGCAGTCAAAATATCAGAAACAGAAAAGTGTATCTCACGAACAGCTTCAACAAATCTGGCATCTGTACAGTACTGTACAAACGTCTGCGGTCGCCATAGATTTGCCGTTCTAGCAAAGTTGTCATGAGGATACATTTATATTTATAGCCCTGTCTCTTTATTAAGATACAAATTAAGAATACAGAGAATATGCACGATGAATTAAACACCAAAAACGACAAAAGGTAGCTTGAACAATCAATACTGAGCTCTGGACATGTCTTGAATGTTGCCTGTGTAAATACACCACAGGATTAGTATTATAAATCTCACATTGTCTGCCCAAGAGAGTTGAAGACATGCTGAGTGGAAAGTGAGGTCACACTTAATACTTGCAACTTCAGCCTGTTGAAGTTATTTTGCTCTGAAAGTATTTGCAGGTTGAATACCGTATACATATTTCCTGTATGCTCTGGTTGTATTTTAGTTAAGAGACAGCTGAGAAAGAAACTTGTATGATCATTATAACCTTGCTAAAATAAAAAAAAGTTTACAGTGGCCTAAGTATTTTGCTCAATAATGTATATGAAATTTAAAAAAAAAAAATCACTGAGCAGGGCGATCAGCAGACAGGTTAAAGTGAACCCATCCATCTTTAAAGCCTTTTTGTTAAATCACGTCCTGGCAGCATGGTGTAGCCTATCAGTGATTTAACCCCGGCGTTAATCTGCACACTTCCTGATCTCTGCTCATTTCTGGGAGCAGCAGCAGCAGCTTGTGCTGACGTGCTCTATAGGCTAACCCCCCCGCCCCGGCCCTGTGAGCCAGGCCAGCAGCCTAATATTAATAACAATCACTGTGCACGCTTCCAGCTATACCCTGCTCCCACATTAACCGGTGCCGCCGCGTTAAAGTGGCTGACAGGCTGCCCGGCGCGGACGTGCTCCGCTCCCGCTTCCACCGGCGCAGCGGGAGGTCTGTGCACGCCGCCCGGCCAGCCCCGCTACCCTGCTGCCCTTGTCTACACTCATCTCCACCAAATCAATGCCTGCCTACTGATACTAGAAGGCCCTTTATCACACTCCTCACAGCATCGGTGCAGCCGCAAAAAGCGAAGAAAACACACACAACAGCGCCAAATCACACCGCTCCATCTTCGCTTTGTCCTGGAGGAAAACCTCCACACGGACACAAAAATCAGTCGAGGAACTGAAATCCTACCTTTCGGTTCAGCGCTGTCCCCGAGTAGAAGTAGTAGGCTATCCCCAGCACCCACAGCACCGCAAAACATAACAATATCCTCGATTTCCTCCGCATGGCTGCCTAGTTTTCCGTCCGCCTGCCTGTGTGTGTCGCGGCTCTGCTCCGGTCTGGTCGGACTGTGGCGGCTCGTCCCGGTCGGCTGTGTCCGTGCAGGGCGCTTCGCCGTGCGGCTTCGGCAGGCTTCGTCAGTCGGTCAGGGGGAGCGGTGGGAGCAGGAAGCAGCCAGCCAACATCAACGGGGTTAGAGGGCAAAGGCTAGCCGACTCTAATCCAATCAAACGCCGGCTCAGGCAGCCCTGGAGGAGGGCCGGGGCTGGCAACGAGTCGAGCCGTGCCGTGCGGGTCCGTGCTAAAGCCGAGAGGAGAGGAGGGGGTGGGGACGGTTCTGGAGCGATGATAGTTGTACAATTTCAGTAATGTGGCTCCGGGAGCTGGGAGAGAGAGGATGTGATCATCATGGTGTCACTGTCTGCTGTGGAGCTGCACGAGCTCCGGGGGGACGCTGGGGGCGCTCGAGACACTTTAACCCGGGTTAAGTGAAAAAAACAAAATGTGCATCTGTATCTTCTCTGCAGGGTTTTAACTAGGCCAGAGAGGTAAAGATAACTTGAAGGGTCTGGACTGTTGTTAATTATGCCATTTTTTGTCGTTTATTTCTCTGCTGTCCTCCATGAACCCCTTCCCTTTTTCCTTCCTTCCTTTTTACCTATTTCCTACCTACCTTACTTTTCTTCATTATCCCATTTCTTCCTCTTCCTTCCTATCTTTGTTGCCTGTATTCTTTTCTCCTCCCTTTCTTCCATCCATCCCTCCTTCCTTTGTTGCTTTTGTCCTTCCTTCCCATGTTATATTCATCCCTCAGTCCTTCCTTACAGGGAACGAACAAGGAAGCAACATAGGAATGCCTTCCTTATTTCCTTTATCTTCCTCCTTTTGCTTCTGTTCTTCCCTCCTTCCTCTGTTCTATCCTTCCCTCTTCTCTTGCAATCTGTCCTCCATCCTTCCTTACTTTACCTCTTTTCTTCCTTTGAACCTTTTTTCCTCTGCACTATCCTTCCTTCCTTGTTCTCTTTGTTTCTTCCTATCATTTTTTGCTGACATTTTTCCTTTACTTCTCCCTTCCCTTCTTCATTTCTTTAGGTTTCCCTAGGTTGCTTCTGTACCACCTTCCTTCCTTCCTTCCTTCCTTCCTTCCCTCTCTTGTTTCTTTCTTTAAGTCTTCTAATTTTTCTCCTGTCTTCCACTGTCTTTCCTGATCCTCCATTCCTTTTCCCCATTCCTCCCCCCTTTATTGCCTCTGTTCTTCCTCGCTGTTTTATCCATCCTTCTGTCCTTCCTGTGCTCCTTTTTATCCTCTGTTCTCACCTATCTATCTCCTGTCTCCATCCCTTTTTTCTTGTTCTTCCTTCCTTTGTTGCATCCCTCCTTCCTGCCTCCCATCTTCCTTCCTTCTCTCCCTTGTTCCCTTCTCCTCTTTTTGTTGCTTCCTTATTTCCTTTCCCTTTTCCTCCTTTTGCTTGCTTGTCCTTATGTCCTTCCTTCCTTCCTTCTTTCCTTTGTTCCCTTCTCCTCCCTCCTTTCTCCTCTCCTATTCATCCCTGAGTCCTTCCTTACAGGTAACAAACAAGGAAGCAACATAGGAATGCCATCCTTATTTCCTTTCCCTCTTCCTCCTTTTCCTTCTGTTTTTCCATCCTTCCCCTGTTCTATCCTTCCTTCCCTCCTTTCTTGCCTCCCTTTGTTTGTATCATTTGGTTTTGGACCACAATGAAATCGAGCATTTCAATAACATCACCCTGGGGTTCAGGATATTGCCATAGGCACATTTCATTATTTTAATTATTTATCAAGAAAATAATCAGCAGAATAATCAATAATGCCATTAATCTTTGCTTGCAGCCTGAAGTAGAAGGTCAAAGCGAACTAAAACAAACACAATCACAACCACACACCTCTAGTTTTTCTATCCAGCTCTGTTTTTCTGGGTCAGCTGCAGTACCTCTGTGCACAAATCGGCCTGGATAACTCATGTTGGGTCTCAGACTGATTTGCAATTAATTGAGGCTTTAGTTGAAACTTAAATTTAGAATTTTTGATTTTGTATGGCAAACCAGAACTTAATGTTTTAGCAAGGACCTCCAAAAATAAAATAAAATAAAATAAAATAAAATAAAATAAAAAATACTGAAAAGTGCATTGAACATTTTGAATAGTGCCTTTTTGCTTATTATTTGTTTTATTAAAAGTCAGAGGGATCACAAAGTCTTGAATATGGTAGATTGTCATTATTATTAGATGTCATAAAATGCCGTTTATCAGATGGTCTGTGCCAGTTTTGAGAAAGAGAACACAAAGTAAAGTAATAATTAAAGTTATGAAGTCTTTTGGAGTAGAGTGACTCATTGTTAGTTGATGTAGGCATGCAGCCCCTGCGGCTCAGTATTGGCATTTAAAAATAGTAAACAACTAAGCTTTCCAGTGCAATGTAATTGTGTGTTATTATTGTACTTTATTTTACATATATTTTGCATATTATCTATCTTTTTTTCCTCTGTTTTTGTTGATTTGTGTGGTCTGTTCATTATTGTTTATTTTGGTTGTTTTGATCCTTTTTGGTTTCATTTTACTGTTGTTGAATATGTTCATCTATGTGCTATATTCTTTCAGTTACATTATTCTGGAAACATAAAAATAATGAAAATCTTTTGGTCATAAAAAAAGAAGTAAGGAGCTTGATTTGCTTTATATGCAATTCAAACCTCAAGTATGTGTGTGTATATCATACAGTCATTATTGAATATGAAACAATCACAGTCAAAGTTTGAAAAAAAATTGCTATGTAACGCTCAAAAACTGTGTTCAGCACCTGTGATGGTGTGGTTTAATAAGCTTTGATTGATACATCATAATTGATGTTTGATAACACTTTTTTCCCATTTACTTCAAAGCTGAAACAAAACGAAACAAAAACTACAGAAAAAAGCCTGCCACTACGACATTAGTACATACTTGAGTACAATTTTGAAGTATTTTACTTGAACATTTTAACTTTATTTCATTCATACTTCACTACTTTTCGGATGCAAATATTTAACTTTAATTTCCATATTGACATTTATAAACTACTCCAAACTAAAACATTTAAAATTAGCTCAACCTCAACCAGCTATTACATTAGAGTTTTAATGCATCAATAATAACGGTCCAGTATTATAATGATATAACACTGACAAAAAAGTACTTTTAATTTTCAACTTTAGAAAAATTTGCAAATAATACCTTTGTACTTATACTGAGGCATATATTGGCCAAAATGGCATATAATCTACCAAACAATGTTTTCATTACTTTATGATCACCTGAAAATAAGAATTGTTGTGTTTTTTGTTACCTTAGAAATAGCCATTTACTGTATATCTACATACTGAGCGGCTCCTCTCCCACAGAGTCTGGCATGTTATTCTACAGTAGCCCAAAACGGACGGACCAAACACTGTCTCTATAAAGGGCCATTTGCAGGTTTTGGTTTGCAGTCGTAGTTCTCTCATAATAACTGACACACATGAGAAATCTCAGTCCTGTAACTTCACCGCTAGATGCCACTAAATCGTACACACTGGACCTTGAAAGCCTTTTTGACTGCACAAAAACCCACAAACACCTCTGGCTTATTTAATGGGAAATGTTACAATCAGCATTCACTACCAGGACACATGTCTGTGGGTTATTTTTTGGCACAAGCTCTGATCGGCTCCGATATGTAGCTATGGAAATACGACACCCGGGTGGCCACGTTAATTTTAACCCCTTTGCCAGCGCAATGCAATGACAGGCAGCCACAAACCACCGTCTGCATCCATGCAGCACTCAAACATTGTTCCAAATTTAGTCACTGAGTTTGAGAGAGAGAGAGTAAGTAAGAGATATTTAAAAAAGAAAAAGAAAGAAACCACCGTAACATTTTCACTGGCCTCCATGCTGCTTTTTTTTAAAATCTGTTTCTGGCCTGTCTATGATGTTTAAGGTGAAACACCAGTAAAAAAATCAACAGAAAGGCTTTCTTATCTGCCAGCAGAGATGCGTACAATGCATTTGAAAAGCAGTCTATGGCCTTTTTTTAACATTGCATCAAACATTAAAACTCGACCTTCATGCAGGAATTAAAAAGGGTAAATTTTCAAATATTTCTACCACCTCTGTAAGAAAGCAAAAAGGTTTTTTTTTGGGGGGGGGGGGGTTTACAGCAGCATAAATGGGCCTCTATACAATCCAGTAACTTTCAGATGCAGAGAAAAGTTAGCGTTGAGTGTAACCTTCTCCTGTAGCTGAAAGATATTTTGAAACTCTTCAAATATTCAGAGACATTTCAGAACAAGTCAACCTGTTATGCCGAGCTACTTGATATTTCTGTGGTCTGTGGCACTCAGATAAACTCACTCAGAGAGAGACCTCAGCTGGAACACCTTCGGCTAAACTAAAAGGTCCAGTTCAGTGTGGTTCAATCTGCCTCAGACATTTTTTTTCATTTTAACGATGACAAAAAATGTGATTTTTGACTGGAGAGCAAAATGACCCGCAGTCCAAGTTTTAAAATGACATCAATACACACTTTGTGCTGTGCCTCCAAAAAGAGTGTCCCAGTGGTATTGCACACACACACATTTATTCATCGCTGCTCTCGCTACGGTGGTCTGAAGAGCGACTCAGTGTGTTTATGTTACCTACAGTAGTGTTAGAGCATGGATGGATGGAAGTCAAACTGAAGGTGGAGGGAGAGAAGTGGAAGAGTAAGGAGCAGAGAAACAGATGTGGTGCAAATTTAGCAGTACAGAGGTAAAAGAGCTTTTCATCTTTTGCCCTTTGACTCCGATGTCCTGAATTACTGTTACGAGGTCTCAAATTACCCCCAGAAGAGGTCAGTTTGGCTTCCCGAAATAGAAAGGAGAGGCTCATGACTGTGTACTTGTCAGCCATCTTAGCTGTAGTGTCTGTAAAGAGTTAGCCTACTCTAAACAAATTTAACATGCTTTTATTTTATTATCATCTTTCATATATCAGTACTATATGAGAAAATAATCATAAGCAAGTGAAGGCAGCTTCTTATTTTAGATTAACACAAAAAACCTGCCAACCTTTTTATATCCCCCGTCCATTCTAATGTACGGACATTTTCTAGGATATTTAGGTCTATGGTTACCGTCACAGACTATTAGCCAATCATAAAGCTCCACATCATCTAAAGTGGACTGCAGTGGAGCCATGTCACATTTTTGAACAAGCATGGCTGACTGTAAAGCAAGGAGGAAGTGAAAGGCACATTTTAATCTATTAATCATATTGGTTACCCCCTCGAAATCTGGACCGACATCAGTTTACTTGCGCTGTGTTTAGACACCTTTCACAAACATTTTAGCCTTTGAAACATGAGCAAATTTACTGGTTTGGTTTCTTTCAAAAAAGAGGCAATCAGCAATTTGGTATGAACTGCCCCAAAAATTGCAAAGGAATAGTAAAAGGTGACCTGAGAAAATTACCTGAAAATTAGCTTTAAAACAAAAAACAAAAACAAGAGAGAAAGAGAATCATTAGACCATTGTCAAATAATTTGGGTGAAATATCAAGAAAACTATACAGTTATTGTGATATATTTGAAATAAGATTACAGAAAAAAGTATTTAATTATTATTATTCATATTTATTATTTCATTTTATTCCTGTTTTTGTTTTTACTTTTCTTTTTAGTAAATTTCAGGTGTTTTCTAGTAACTACTTAATATTATTTTGCTAATTTGGGGTCGACTTCTTGTAAAATTGCTAATTGCCCTCTTTCCATGGTTTTGAAAGAAATCAAACCAATATGCTCAGGTTTCAGAAGGTTAAGCACATAATTTGTGTTGAAACAAAAAATATCTGGCCATTGAAATAAATGAGGGATCTGAATATCACCGGTAAAATAGATAGGGAAATACTGTTCTGTTTGGATTTCCTAATGATACAATCAGCTAATGATTTATGAGTGCACCATTACATTTCTTCTTTCTTTTTTGTGTGTTTGTTGGGAACACATTTGAGTTCTGAATGGGTTAAGTAAAGGGTCACTGAAACATCCACACAGCTGTATGGAAGAAACATTTTAAAATCTGCCCAAAGTGCCTTATTGATTTGTTAAAATTTCATCACAACAACAGCAAATACATATCAGTTGAGTAAATAAAAACTACAGGCGTTTGCAAAAATCAGTTTTATATGTCAACTGCTCAAAATAAACAGAAAAAAAGACCAAATCAAAGCTAATGTTGCAATTCTTTGACTGATACTGTCCCTTTTTCTTTGTAATTACATTTGTCAGGTGTGCACGTGTTCTTATGATAAAAACATGAAGCCAACACACAATTTCTTTATTCTCTAAAAGAGGAGGACTGCAGAACACACTCAGTTCAGCAAAGAGGAAAGTGCTGCAGCAGAGGTGATCACATGGTCTGAGAAAGCTGTCAGATTTACTAAATTCATTCAAGTCACAAGGCCTACAAACCTGTGATGAAGTGCCAGTGAAATATAAACCTCGCCACTGATCAGTACAGGTGTTTCAGGATTAACTGAACACAAAGGACTGTGTAAAACTTGCCAAACTGAAAGAACTGCGACTAACCAGTCAGTCACTTTTACTGGTTATTTTCCTCTGCAGGCACAAAAACAGTAAGATTTTTAGCCCCCTGTATACGATTACAGTGTTCTGATGAATTTCTTCTTTGAGGCCTCCATCAGCCTCGATCAGGTGAGCAGTGATTTCATATTTTGGACAGTTTTGTAGCACTGCAACATTTTTTTTTGCAGGTTACCACAAAAAATTTCACACAAGCATCAAAGAATTCACAAAATCTTGTGTGCATACTACTGCTGTGTATACTACTTATAAAGTGGCACTACAGAATGCCAGAACATTTCTTTAAACATGTTACTCTATGAAGTCAATGACGAGTACACTGATGTTTTGCATTAGCTGATGACTAATGACTAACCTCAAAATCAAGTCTCCATTTCCTGCAGGAACAGAGGAACAAACAGAGGAGGGGACGGACGAATCAGAGCAAAACAAAAGCATCTAACATTTCTGGGAGCTTCTGCAGGAGAGCTGGTGGGTGCGTTCAACTGAACGCCTCATTCGTGAAGCTTTTACTGAGACATAAAGGCTCCTTGAGGAAGCAAGGTTTTCTGAACAGTCTTCCATTTTGTTGAACTTTGCTTTGATACTCCGGTTCTGAGAAATAAACACTTTTATCCCCATTTTCAAGCGTTTATATAAACCTCGAGGTGAAACACTGTCACCTGTATGTGAGTTTTCAGCTGTTTGATCAAAAACTTAACTGCCATTACATGAGGGTGTGAAGGCCTGTATTGTACATGCAGACACAGAGGGCTGTGGAAGATGAAAAAAAGACTCAATAAGTGTCAATAAATGTATAAATAATAATAAACAATATAAATACAAGAATAAATAAATGATAAATAAATGTGGAACTAAATAGATTCATATATACATGAATGAGGAAAATGATGACTGAACAGGACATAAATAAATTAATATTCCTTTTTGTATTTCTATAACTACATTTATTTCTGTATTTCTGTGTCTGTATATTAATGAGGTCATGTATTTTTGCATTTTTTAATCACTTATTTATATATTTATTTACATATTTAATTATTTGATACTTGTCTTTTTTGTCCTCATTAGTGGCCCACTATTTATTTTTATTTTTTTCAGTAAGCTATGTTTTTCTGACGGCTACATTTAGCTGAAAGACAAATCTGTGGAGTTATATTCTTATTGTCTTAAAGCCCAAATATTATTTAAGGGCAGCAGTAATGTCAGTCTGAACACGTAGCAACCAGCTATCAGGACAGAGTCTCTCTTGGGGGCGGGGCATAATGACAGGTTTATGGTCTGTTTTATACACCTTCATTAAATAAAACAAACAGGAGAGGTAGTTAGACAAATATTCTCTTTTACTAACTGCACTTAACCAAAAGGTTTCTGTTTTGTTTTGTTTTTTTCAAATAAATTATCTAGAGAATATCCCAAAACATATTGCCCTGCTGCAGCAACTAAAGCACAAAACACACACAGAAGTGTTTTCTTGAAATTAGTGTGTATAGATGACGCTTGTGATGACACATGCTCAACCAGTTCCTTCATAATGAGTTTCAAAATATGAAGGCCCAAAAACCCATCATTTCTCAGAGGTTTCATAAATCCAACTGATCATTTCCTCTATTTAATCTACCGAAAAACAGCTATGACGACATTATTTAATTATTCAATTGTGTCTCCTTGTGTAAAATTGCAGTTTATTAATCTGTTTTTGTAGACCTTTAAAACAGACTCTTGCAAAAACAACAACACTGTGGGATGTCACAGGGGACCTGGCATCGTAAAGTTGGATACCACATACCTGCAATATGTCCAGTTTGAATCCAACTTTTTCCTCTTTAAAATATATATGAATTTAAAAAATGACAATTAAAACCAGCTTGAGACAACTCTGTTTTCAAAATGATCTGTTTATCATCAAGTTTTGGTAAAAAATACAAAACAGCCACATAGAAAAAAAGCATCCATATCTTCCTCAACGTTTCAATGTTAATTACATCTTACTTAAACCATCTTTAAATAGTAATATGAAAATGTTACACATCATTTGTCGCGGCTGCAGTGAGAGTTAACAATCGACTGTGTGTGTGTATGTTTAAAGATGCAGAGTGTAACCAAAGTGGTCCAACTGTAGATTGTTTTGTGTTTGCAGACATCAAATATTTACCAGTTACTGTTTATCAGGCAGTGCAACTGTTGTGTTGGTAATGCTTGTGGGTCTCGGCATAAACACACTGAAGGAAGCCTCCTTTTCACTATTTTCAGTTTGATCTATTCAAATAGGTGAGGCGATAAAAAAACTGTATTTTGTCATGCAGCTGTTTTTCCTTCCTCAGTGTGTCTGAAAACATTAATAGTTCAAAAAATAAAGATCACTCCCACCAAGATTATTTGAGGTTAGTTTGATGTTCAGTTCCAGATTTATATATATTTATTTGGGAACTTATTATTACTTTAAGTTTGATAGTCTGATCCAAATTGATTTATTTATGTATTGCTTTGACTTTATAAAAAAAAGAGTTTCACAAGTGGGTGTGTTGAGGTGATATTGGCCAATTAATCATCAATCAACTTCTTCCTGTTTTAAACTATTGTTATTATATCGGCCTTTAAATATCCATTATTGGTCAACCTCAAGTCAGATTTATTTATTTAAAAAAAAACTGTCTCAGGAAAAAAAAAAACAAATGTACTCTCTCAGTAATAACTGTGTTAAAACTCTTAACATTGGATGGTATCCATAAGCTGTTAGGTCGCATTTCCCATTTAAAATTTTAAATAATTACATATATACATAGTCTTTTTATAGCAAGAACATTTGAATTTAATTAAATTGAAGTGTAGAGGTTGAGAGTGCTTGCTGTGACAGCTCAAACCGTGTACTTGTCCTCCCCTTGCCTCTGTGCTTTGTGGTAGTGGGTGTAGCTGCTGTACAGCTCATTAAACACTTCTCTGACTCCCATCTGCAGTCCGGCTGTCAGAAACTTAATATCCTGCTCCATGCACAGGTCCAGTATCCGATAGATCCCCTCCGTTAGATGCAACTTGACATCTGGCCGCAGAGTAACCTGCAGAGGTAAATAAGAGGGCAGTTATGATGAAAAAGGAGACGTGAGCAGATGAGACAAAGGGTGAAAGGACCAGAATTTAAAATCTGATATCTATTTCATAAATCATATCTCTGTTTCACCATCAGTAGGCTCAGTTACACCAGACAGCAATGATCCTTCCAGTTTCTCTCTCTCTCTTTCTTACTCTCACACACACACACACATGCACACACACTCCAAGGCTTACACATTATGGAGATCACGTTTTTTCTTCTTCTTACTTGATTGCTAGCAACATGAAACTATGCGTCTACACACAGCCGGGGGGGACGCCCTGAGGGCAAACATATCAAGACACAAATTATAATATAAGTCTCACATCTAGCTTCATAACCATGACGAGAGTCAATTAGTGTGCCTTCAAAGGACAACGACGTCATCCATCCTGCCAAAATATGTGTTAATACAAATATTAAAAGCAGGACTACAAAGGGACGATGCTAATGATTGATTAATAACTCCTGTTTGAAACATCAAATATTCAACGAGGCATATGGAGCAGAGGCTCGGTTATAAAGAAATGGTCCATAAACCTCGATTTACACCCCCAGGGCCTCAGAGAGAAGGCCACCCTAAAGAGGATCAATGAAATATCATAACATTATTGCTGTTGTGCATATTTTAGAATAGGTAGATGTGGTATACTGTAACCAATTCACTTCAAAGTAATACTTTATTCTTTGGAATTAATTAAATCTAATCTACTTTATTTACGTTTTATTTGCAAAGGCACAATGAACATTAATCCACATTCAGACAAATGGAAATGCAACTGAGTTAGCTGAAAAGCTACTTTTTATCATTATTCCCTTTGCCTGATGTTACAGGCGTCCTAGAATAATAATTTAAATACGTTTTGGCCACTATTGCTCTGAACTGATCTGGAAAGTGGAAAGTAGAATTTTTTAAAACATGCTGAGGTTAAGATCTGAAAAAGTCCACACACTTTATAACTGTGTGACAGAAGCAATTAATCAATGCAATGCCAGCTTTACTCTCTTTCTCCAACAACACACAAATGTGCAAGTCCCCACACACACACACACACACACACACACACACACACACACACACACACACACACACACACACACACACACACACACACACAACAGACAGAAACATTACCTAAAGTGGGGTTTGGATGCAGTTTTGACTTGTTGCACTTGAGGGAAGTGGGAAAAGTTTCAGTTGTGTGTTACACTTTTTCAGTTCAAGTACCTGTTGGGCTTCAGAGTTCCCAGTATTTTTTAAACAATGCTGCACAACACTTTAACTGCACCACTAAGCCAACTAAATTTTGAAGTCATGAAGAAATAAGGGTTATTAGAGAGAAATTTGAGAAAAGGATGCACACATAAAAATGTAAACATACTTTACGTAATTTTCAAAAAGAGACAGAAACACATTTTGTGCTCTGTGAACACTGCAAAACAGGCCGAGATAAATTTAACAGTATCTGGTTATTTTCCCTCTTACTTCATGTCCTCACAGGTGTGAACACATCCATGACCTGATGGTCGGTACAGTTGGCTGGACAACATTCCTCCAACCTTTGACACACATCATTAAGGTGACAGTCACTCTGTGCTGGAGACTGAGCCTGTTAAATGATCTGAATAGACACATCGCTAAACTGACGACAGACTTCATGAAGAGAACAGCCCATTACAGGTTTTCAGCAAAGTTCTGTATCAAATATCATGTAGTGTAGTCTGCCAACGTTACATTTAATGCCGCACTGACTGTCCTGATACCTGGTGGTGTTATCATAATCGGATCTAGATTCTGTGAATTTTCTGGGGCTGAAAAATGAAGGCAACGCCTACGTGCCATAAACTGCAGTTCTTCTAATGGCCACTTGAGGCTGGCTCCAAGAGCAGGTCTGGTTGACTTGCGTACGTACACAGAGCTATGTGGAAACGAGGCAGTAAGACACAGATGTTGGTTATGAATTGTAAATTTGTATCCCTTTTACTATGTACCATTGTTACTTCATTTTAGGTTCCATCCCACAACTTCTTCTTGTTTTGTCGGTACTATTGTGACTGAAGACTACAGTTGAGTTTATGAGACATCTGTAGTCCCTTTTCATCTCTGAATGAAGCTACGCTTTGGGAAATTCAGGCCTGTGGTTTTGAGGAAGAACACACGAAAAAAAACAAAAAAAACCTGGTTCTGGTGCATCAATTCAGATCCCTTTCTCTTTATATTGTTTATCATGAGTCCGACAATGTTGTGGAAGCGCAATGCTAAATAAATTAGTGGAGTACTCTTTTAATTGGGGTTTCAACAGAATAACAAGTCAAACATGTTCAATATGAAAACGAATTCACAAAGTGCACCAGCATAGAAACTGTTTGTGTAACGGCAGCTCCACTCTGGTCCAATAACACCTGGCTGCTGCACAGAAAGTTCAGTTCAGGCAAAGAGCCATTAGAAACTGTTCTGACACAGAGACGGCTAAATTGCCTCTGACTTACAAAGAGGTCCATCTCTTTGAGAAGCCCCATTAAAAGCACAATAGAAATCCAATTTTAGGATTATTAGATGGCTCACACAGAGCTGAAAGGATCCCGAAACACCCCTTCCTCACTGTTCCTGTCTGTCTCTCTCTGTCTGTCTCTCTCTCTGTCTCCCTGCCTGTCTGGACGGGCACTCTCATGTCTTCCTCTCAATGTGTAACTGTGCTGGAAACTGCTGAGTCAGGTTGGCGTCATGTTAACTACAGTCTGGTAGCAGAGAGAGAGAGCCGCGTTCACAGACCAGACGTGACTCACTGCGCTGTGGGAACATCCAGCCTAAAGCTTCATTCCAGCGCGTGGAGTTACAGTAATCCCGGACCAGTTCACTCACATTTGTGCACATTTACAATCTGGCCAATGGAAAATACTTCCCCATCGCTGCGTCTGAGCGTCAGCATCTCCGTCACTCTGCTCGGCTGAATCTCGCCAGCTCAACGCACACCATGAGACAAACTGTGTTGGATCAAAGGATCAGCTGAGATCCTGCTGCCTCACTCATTTCATACATGTGTGCTTGTGTGTGTGTGTGTGTGTGTGTGTGTGTGTGTGTGTGTGTGTGTGTGTGTGTGTGTGTGTGTGTGTGTGTGTGTCACTCACAGCTGTGGAAAATCAGTGGGGATGACAGATGGGTTTGGATGAGGAAGCATGTTGACTTTGTAATATACTGTGACTACGTGTGTGTGTGTGTGTGTGTGTGTGTGTGTGTGTGTGTGTGTGTGTGTGTGTGTGTGTGTGTACCTTCTGCAGCTCCGTGACGTACTGAGCCACCATGAAGGCCGACAGCGTGGTGAAGCTCTCAGCGGTAGCAGCGATGTGAGAGTACATCCTCTCTATCAGTCTGGAGCACTGGGAGGTATACGTCACCGTCTGGGTGTTAGAAAAACAGTGTTTACATGTGATAAACATGAGTTTTGTTTATTTAGCTATAATCCTCAGGTACGCCTGAGGAACTACAGCCTGGACTTTGGGGTTTGGATGCAGTTTTGACTTGTTGCACTTGAGGGAAGTGGGAAAAGTTTCAGTTGTGTGTTACACTTTTTCAGTTCAAGTACCTGTTGGGCTTCAGAGTTCTCAGTATTTTTTAAAAAAATGCTGCACAACACTTTAACTGCACCACTAAGCCAACTTAATTTGGAAGTCATGAAGAAATAAGGGTTATTAGAGAGAAATTTGAGAAAAGGATGCACACATAAAAATGTAAACGTACTTTACGTAATTTTACGTAAGAGCAGACTTATTGGCTTATAAATAAAAGTGTAGAAATTTCTGCACCAGGGCTCTGCAGTTTGGGTACTGCTGCTGAGTGAATATCAGAAACTGCCAACAGTTTGTGTTTGGGTGTGACACCACCCACTAGCACTTCCAGTAAAAGGAAAAGGGCAGAGAGACAAATTTAAATTAAAACTTAATACAGCTTCAAACTGGCTTTCTAGTTCATTTATATGAATTTACATGGTGCGATTTGTTATTTTATCCGCTGTTAATTCTTTGTTTGGAATAACAGGGTTTCTACCATCACGTCTTCAGGACATATAATTATGTTTAACTCTCTCAATCTACTGTTTTTCATTGTGTACTTTAAAGAGACAACCATCAACAACCTGCTTTTCTGAGTGGATTAAATCAAATCATTATCTTCACAAAGAAAACGGTATAAATGTTTCTTTCCAAAACCAATATTTTCCTCTCCACACTCATTTATGGTACTATATAACCAGTCTTGTCTGGATTTGTGTGTTACCTGTGTCACTGTCTCCTCTCTGCCGACCCTCCTGCATGATGGACGCCACCAGACGATAGAAGACATTTAAGAATGACGGCGCTGCACTCAACATCACCTGTACACATGAAAAGTACAGTTATTAAGTATATTTAGACAGTAAACATTTGTATTAGAGTTAACTGATATTGTATATGTTTGGGAATCCCTAAAAAACTAGGTATTTCTCTGGGCTGATGCTTCACATCCTGCGTTACACAGAGTGTGAATGATGCACGTTCTCATCAACTCACATTGGTTTGTCTTTACACTTTTTTGGATGAAATAGCAACATTTTAACCTAAAAAGTTGCTCATTAGCCATATCTTTACCTTTACCATGAGATTATACCAACAAAAGACTTCATGCTAGGTGTAACTTCAAACAGAGATGATTTTTATTTTTTCTGTGATCACTGATTTACCTTTCTATACTTAAGAGTTTTGCTCCTTGTACTGCTGGCACGGCTGAAACTAGATTTCCCTGCAGATCTGAATTTAAATGACTTTCACCTGACTGCTGATAAATTCTCAAATTGATTATGATGTACAGCTAAACAGGGCTAAAATATATTGACATTTGGACTGACTAAATTATGTTCAATAACAGAAATCCACTCAGTATCTTGCATCACGCCCAATCCAAACAGGCTCACAAGGCAGACTATCAATTTCCATGTTTACAGGATTGAGAACAAACATATAAATTATAGAAAAACATGAATACTATGATTCTGCATGCCTTCATATTTGTATTTAGTGTGAATTATTCTGTCTAGTTTGCCTAATTTTGCAAGTTTTAGAGATAAAACTAGCACATACAGACTCAGTCCAATTTCTCATTTTGATCAAAGCAAAACAATTCAGGATTTTGTTCTGCATTCTAACAAAGGTGCTGGCAGGTTGTGACATAAATTATTAACACGCATTCATGGGCTGCAATGGTCACGAAGCTCCCCGAGGCATGCGCCGCTACGTCCTGCAAAACCACGCCAAGTTTTCAGCGAGTCTTTTATATGTTTAGACACTCAATGCCGCTGCTGCCCTGTATCAGCACTGCTGCCTGCTGTTTCAGCCCAACCTCCACCCTAAACACCCTCCCTCTGGCTCCGGCTCAAGTGTGAGACATTTAATCATCACTTAATATCTCATGTAAACATATCTGTGGGGAGTGGTGAGGCTGGAGTCTAGAGGCGAAACTCTAACTACGTTCTGCTGTTGAAATATACAAATTCAAATGTGAGTTGTCCGACTGTTTCTCCGCTCTTTAAATACTGTAAATCTACTCAATTGGTTTTGCAAAGCCAAAGAATCTGGTAGAAAAGCTAACTACTAGAGCACCTTGGTAACCGAATAGTTATAGTGCATACCACGTAACTGCAACATAACCAGTTTAATTCCAGCTGTGGGATCTTGCATGTCGTACCACCTGTTTCCAGTCTACTTTCATCAATCAATAAAAGGCAGAAAAAAGAGAAAAGCTAACCACTTTGTTCTATAAGCTCTACATTCATGTATATGAAGAGATTTATTCTTGAGGATATTCAAACGACTTTACAGTGTATGACTCCCACTCTGCCACACCAACGCCTCCATCTTTGCTGGAGCTGTTTGCGCCCTCGGGACTTTGATTAAAGGGAAATGTGTAGAAAATTGTGCATAAGACATGTAGAATATTCCCACTTAATGGAGTGGTACATCCAAAGCATTTTGCAGCATGAAGAATATAAATGTTTTATTGTCAGGGTGTGGCAGTGGGTCTTCCTAGATTTTAAGAAACTTATAGAAAAATTATAATGGAAATTAGGATGTAAGCAGTTGAGCAGAGAAATATTTTAATTTTGGATTAAACAGTCCTGTAATACCTGTCTATCACATCATTTTCACTGACTGAGTTGAAGCACAGCAACCATAAAGTTACAGTCCAAAAACTGACTGAGGTAAAAGTTGGATTCCCACAAGAGCTACGTTTGCATTTCTGTCCACACACCTCCCTCTGTT
Source organism: Plectropomus leopardus (assembly GCF_008729295.1). NCBI lineage: Eukaryota > Metazoa > Chordata > Actinopteri > Perciformes > Serranidae > Plectropomus > Plectropomus leopardus. The sequence continues at coordinate 21,403,280 of NC_056463.1, forward strand.
CTCTCCTCAGGCCTACAGTGGACTGAGGACGGATAAAGAGGGGGAGAGAGGGAGAGAGAATGTAAACGAGAGAGAGAGATGATGTCACCGGCTCTAATTGGAGCTCAGTAATGGTTTCCATCGACTTAAATCAGCTCCATGCCAACCACCACTGCATGCCAGCTCCCCTACCTCTCCTCCTTCCTCTCCGTCCTATCACACCTCCTCTCTCCAGCTCACTCCCCTCTTCTCTCCTTATTCCTATACTCACTCCTGAAACTTGCCTCGTGTGTCGCATTCAAATCACCTTCATCTTTTGTTCTGCTTCCCCCCTAATCTTTTTATCACGTTGTTTTTATTCCCCTCTCTTCCTCTATGAATGTACTCTCCTTTCCTCTCTTGCCTCCCCCCTCCCTCACTCCTCTTCTTCACTGCTGTCTTCTGTCCTCACAAACATCTGATATCAGTTAGCTGCGTTTGATTTAATGCAGCTGCCCCGTTTCAGTCGCTCTATGTCACCGTTTCTGTACTAAAAAAAAAAAAAAAAAAGTCAACATGTCAAAGAGCGAGCGACTAAAAAATTATCACATTAACACCATTATAACATGAACGCAGCACACACACCAAAATAAGAGGCTGCGTGTGGGCTGGAATGTGGATCCCCATTTAAAAGTTTTACATTTCTAGTAAAATGTCTCTCTATAGGGAAGCAATGTTCTTTCTTTGAAATTTTGGGTGCAATGCAAACACTTCCAGTAAAAGCTGAGAAATTGGACGTTATGAGGTTTTCGTGCAGCTGCAGGATGACTCTGGTGAGCTGCAATATCCTTTCTTTAAAAGCGACATTCCTCTGGGGCATCCTGTGGGCTCAGCTGCACAGTTTCAGGCACAAGACACAATTTTCTTTGAATCAGGGTTCACATTACAATATGGATATAGCCTTCTAAAGAGGTGATACTGTTTGATAATTGTCAACTTTTAGCAATTTAACCTTTAATTATTTTTTTTTGCTACAAAGACATCAGTCTGTCATTACATAATCTGTGTAGTACACAGAAAGGTGTTTGTTACTCAGCAAACCATCAACGATGTGAACAGCAGAAACACCTCTCAGTGTGATGCAGCAGAGTTTAACAGCATCAAGCTACAGCCTCCAAACTGACCATAAAGTTGAATCAATGCCTCTCTAAAACAGTTACAACAAAAACTGAACATTATAAATTTAATAGAGATAGGATTTATTGCAGTATTGTTGGATTACTAGACTTCATTAGTTTCAGCTACATGTACCTAATAAACTGACAACCGAGTGCAGAAATGTATCATAATTCCTTAACGTTCTCTCTGTAATACTTTAATAGTCTCATGGTTACATGATGCATATTTTATGTTTGTTTTTTTTCTTGCACACATTCACACATTTGTGCCAGAATAATTGGTTGCCATGTGTGTGATTACATGATATGTGCTCATAATATAAGGGTGACCTTGAATAGTCGCAGTCCTGGGAAAATGCAGTTATGAAACAAAGGATCACTCCATTCAGGCTACATGTGGGTGCAGAATGTCTGATGTAACGGAGAACTGCTTGGTTTCTACCAACATATCATAGCCTATTTTGACATGCATTTATTAATCAGAGCATTCACATAAAAATGAAGCATTCACAGAGCGCTAAACAGATTCTTTCTTTTTTAGAGAGATGACAGGAAAGTGGCATGAGAGAGCGTGAGGATGACATGCAGCAAAGGGCCGCCGGTCAGACTCAGACCCCGGGGACGAGGACATATAGCCTTTGAATATGAGTCTTGCGCTCTACCAACTGAGATAACCTGCACCCCACGCTCAACATTTTCTGATCTAATAAACAACTCTCAGTGAGGGGAGGATTAAAACAGCTGTTTCTCTCTGAGAGAAAGTCAAAAGTTTTGTTTACAACTACTGAGAGGGAATCAGGAACCTAACTAAGTGATGTGTTCTGTCTGTTTGTCTGTCTATCTATCCATCAATCTCCTCTGCTCCCTCTCAGTATTGTGGACAGTGCTACTGCTGCACCGACACACAGCACAAACCTACAGTGCACGAGCATCAACACTGGTAAATGGAATACATCCCATGATGAAATAAGCTCTAATGTCTTGTCAAGAAGACAAATTGTTTAATTAGCTGTTTCAGCTTTTTGTCTGGTGTGGAAAAAGATGGAAACTAATGTCACAAATGAGAATATGGATCAGTGAGCAAAAAGAAAATATGATACAATGACAAATCAGATTTGACGATGCAAATTTAGTCAGGGACACCGCTAGTTTATCTCTCACTCTGACTTATTTTTCTTTGAAAACATTACCACAACTTGTTGTAGAGGCCAAATTAAACCCCTTTAGCTAACCTGCTACACCTAACCTTTGACATTATTGCCATACAAATAAATTACTACATCCTTTTTAGATTCATTTCCAAGAGCCTCAAGTGGACAGCCGAGACACAACACTGTTCACACCTGTGCCTATCAAGCATCTCCAGCTGACCACTTGTGTTCACATTTTGTTAGTGTCCCGTCCACAGTTATTATGTCCACACTTTTGCTCGCTGCTCTATTGCATGCTCACTAATCAAATTAGTGGCTGTGTCATTGTGTCAGTGTAGCTGGTGACATCGCTGTCAGCAGAGTTTAACACGTGGACAAAACGATGGATGATCAACACGTCATCCAACTCGACATAAAAAGAGTGTTAGCATGCTGTAACGTAAACATCACCAAATCCTGCACTGATGATGTAGACCCTGCTAAGGACGCATCAGAATCCTTTAGTGTTAACACTGAAAAAGAAATGTTTCCCGGACCACCTCAGCAAGTGGTTTAAGTGATTGCATCGCAGTGCGTTTTAGTGGTCGTTTACATCTGTATTTAGTGCTGTCCACTTGTGATCAGATCACCCAAAATGCATGTTAATATTAGGTCTAAACAGGGCCCAAGTTTTTTGCAAATCCATTTACTCCCTCCATTAACCCTTTCCCCTTTGCCTCTTCATACCTGAGGATGACACTGGATGATGGCAAACAGCGCCTCATGAACAGCCAGGAACGCTGACTGGTAGACGGGTGGGGTCAAATGGTCGAGGGACACCGACTGGAGCGCACCGAGGACCACAATCACATGATGAGGGTTGGTGATGAGCCCCTCCCCCTGACGCAGCAGTGATGTCATCGACATCACCGTAGGAATGGTAAAGGGAAGAGTCAAAGAGACATCTTCAGTGGATGACTTTACCAAGAACTGCAACACAAAGAGAAACAAGTGGGAAAAGCACAGGCGTTACTGATTACATTAACAATGGGTCTGCTCTATTCAAGGAAGTTCAAAATGAAGAAGCTAAATGGAATTCAGCCGTCATTCATTTCATTATTCATACCTGTGCTTTTTCTGACAAGTCAACATGTACACGAAAACTCTCACAAGCCTCCAAGGAAAATGGTAAACACTTTAACGTATAGATTGATGGGGGTCTGCATTTAACAACAACAAAACTATATCAAAACTTTTTTTTACAAACTCACCGAAACTTCTGCAGTATAATCCAAGTCTCATTTATTCGGTCGTATGCTCAGTTCTTCTCAATCACATGGATTTTTACTAAAACCTTGCCGTATGAAACTGAACAGACAGTAAAAGAGACAGACTCTACTCCTAAGGTCTTTTTTATTGAAGATGCGTGTTTGGGAAGTACTGAGAATATGATCGGATATGACTTGGATTACACTGCACGAATTCAGTCGGTTTGTAAACAGATGTTTTGATATGGTTTCGCTGTTGTTGAAGCTGGTCCCCAATAAATCAATAACTTCACTAATTTCCATGGAGGCATACAAAAACGGTTTTCTTCATAGTTTCAAGGTCACACAACCAAATGATCGTTTTGTAGGTAAAGCAATCCTTTAAATTAAGATGATTTAAGACTAATGTCTCCCGAATAATCTAAAGACAGAAACAACAGAGCAGGCAGATGACAGACATATGGACACAGTAAGTGTAACTAACAGAGACAGAACAGCATGGATAGCATATTTAAGTGCTTTGTGTGTGTGTGTGTGTGTGTGTGTGTGTGTGTGTACAGTATGGTTAAGCAGATTGCTGTGTTGTCTGTCTGCTCCACCCAGCAGGCCCGACGAAAAAGTCATTGACCGAAAAGAGCCACAGTGAAAATTACAATGAGCGGAAATCAGCAGACGGCGACTGTCATTTGGCCGCTGAGTCACTCAAGACGGCTGTCACATGTAGCTCCAGCACACTGTCGCTAAAATAATTACTGATGTAAAGCCAGAGAACATACTGTAAAATACTCTCAGCGTGGTACTGTCCCCTGCCTGTCTCAACATTTCAGTAAAAGTCACTGAAAGAAGTCGTGCTTAGTGATTTTCCACTCATCTACACATGCAAGAAAAAGATTAGAAAAGATTTAATGACAGCTATTTCATTGGTGCTAAGGGATTCTTCTATCCAAATAAATGTGGCAAAGAACAAAGAAATGTTTGTTGATTTTCGAAGGAGGGTCCTCCCTGTGCCCCTGCACCAAGAGTGATTAAGAGTGAATCAGTGTCAGCAGTGCAGCAGTACAAGTATTTGGGCACTGTCCCACACAGGAAGATTAAATGTGATGCAGACGCTGTATGTAAAAACACAAATCATCGATGACTCTTTTTATAGAAGTTGGGAGGATTTAATGTGGACATGAGACTGATTAAACCTTTTATGTTTCTGATGTTGAGTCTGTTGTTTCTTTTTCTTTGATTTGCTGGTTTGGCAGCCTTTGTATATGTTGTTTTCACATATTCGTTTATTGAATTTATGAAACAAACATACAATTCCTATTGAACATAGAAGGCACACACACACACATGTTCAAGAGAAACATGTAAAAAAAAAACAACCATAAAGCTGAGCCATAAGATTACTGGTGCTTCAGTTAATGACCTTCAGCACCTCTGTGAAATGAGGGTCATCTCAAAGGACCCTCAGCATCCTTTATATGCTGAGTTCCAGATGCTTCCATCAGAGCTGTGGTGTTGTGTTTGTTTTTGTTTTTAACTATAACCTTGGATGTCATTTCATTTGGTCTTCTTTTTTCTATTTTCCATGATTCATGGTAACAGTGTAGGAAATATGAATCTTGTATTTTGTATTTTGTAATGTATAGATTTATGCTGGACTACTTTCTGTAAAGCAAGTCGCCCCTCGAGGACATTCAAGTTTTTTGAATCTTTGAACCTTGAAAAGTGGTGAGGTTCTTTTTTGGGGATAAAAGGCCTTTAGACAACATCACATCACAGACATATGCCACCACAATACTCTTCAGATCATTTTAGGTTAGAAGGCAGCTCCTCCTGTCAGGTCGGTAGAGAAACTGCAATCAAAAAATATTATGCTGTTTACCACTCCTGGGGCAAGATGCATAAAACTCTGTCTATATTCATGACTAAAACTGTGTGTACGCACAAAAATAAAGAAATGTGCATTCTTTTCACTGGTTTATAAACACGCACGTATGCCTGATACTGGTTTATAAATGTCAAATCACTGTAGCGCTGGCTGCACATGCACAAGCCTCTTCTCCACTCCTACAGTTCACCATAAACTGATGTAGAAATGCAGTTAAAAATCACTTTGCATATCGATAATTGTGCCGACTGCGCCATTAATTAGACCAGTCAATGAGAAATACGAAAAAGAACAAGTGTAGTTTCATCAAATGTGTTGCATCAGCAAGATTCTCCAACATTTGATATTTGTAATGACCATACCGCAAATATAGTAATTGTGCCAAAAAAATCATCATTGTGGTAAAATCTCAATCATTGTTACTGTTCAACGTCCAAAGGCTGATCAATAATTCACTCGCAGCGCTCATGTTGTACCAAATGTTCACCAAATCCTTTAACGACTCAGGATCAAACTAAACAATCATTGACAAGGGAGATGATGGCTCATATGTAAATGTGAATTCTTTTTTAAGGTAAATTAAAAAAAAAGAATGATGGAATTCACTGATGAATAAATTAAAATCAAATTTATAAATGCATCTTTGAAATTTTCCAGAACCCTGTGTAGCCTGCAAAAATAATAACACCCATAATACCAGTCTCTTGGCTTGTAACAAATCTCCCCCTTATCATATAACCCTCAGCTATCTCCACTAAAGCCTGCTATGAAGAATACATGAGGTACGCACGTTATTACTTTATAAACATAAGCTTATCTGTGGTGAAGTGTACGCATGCACGCTTTTTGTACATACACATCGTTCATAAATCTGGCCACTGACGTTTGGACATATTCAAACACTTTGAACAAAAACATATGCAGTACAAGGCCTGATATGATGGCAACTGCAAAATGACTAAACTGACCAGAACAACACATCCTCACATCAAAATTCACAAAACTTTGTTCAAGTGCACGTATGTGTGCACATCTGTCTATAAATAACATATGCCTATGTGTGTGTGCCCACTGAAGTAAATTCTCTTATTGCAACATATGACTCAGCATATGACTCAACGTGTGTGTGTGTGTGTGTGTGTGTGTGTGTGTGTGTTTGTTTTTGTTTCTTACCACCATAGCAGATAGAATCTGTGGTGCAATGAGCCACAGAGCTTTAGAGCACGGCTCAGGTATCTGACAACAGGAAAGCAGCTTAATGATGATTACTGCAGATAGCACCTCCTGCAGAACAGTAAAGGAGGAGGGAGGGTGAGAAAACAGTTCATTTGCTAGATATTTAATATCACAGCAAAAATGATACACGGTGGAGAAAAAAAGAAATAGAAACACCCTATAATTATGTAAGACAGCTCTTTCTGTAAAACATTACAATAACATCCCAGAAAAAAATGATATTGGACAAAATTTAAACAGTTTCTGAGATATTTAAACATTAAACAACAAAGGTATCCAAGTTATCAGGATGGAGCCTAGCTTCTGCTTCTGTATTTGGAGTCGCTCTACAAAACGTAAAGGTTAGTCAGGCAAAAAAAAAATGATCTTGATCATGATCATCTCCTTTACCTAGACGACTTTTACTGCTTAAATGAAAGGAAAAAAATTCCTCCAACGTTTAAGCGATGGATTAAAGACCTTATAAGCATCTGACTTTCCTTATTATACATAATTTACCTCATTTTTGTAATTTTCTACTCATTTTGAAATTTGCTATTGTTTCTGTGCTAATTTTTTTGTCTGTTAAATTTTGTAAATCTCATATTTTATTTTGTGTCTGACCTACTATCATGGTCACATTTAATTTCTTAATATATACCTGTAATTGTCTGTGTGACTGTTGTTCTGTTTGCTGAATGGTATAGTGGGGATAGGGCTCTATTGGAGCAGAAACACTCAGAGTGGGGGCACATACTGTATTTTATTCTAATAATATCCTTGCTAAACTGTATTTGTATAACTTTAAATGCTAAAAAAAGATCTTGAGCATTACGGATTGAGCCTCACCCTGTAGTTTCCTGCCCTCAGCTTGCCCGTGTCCAGTCTCTCTCTGATCAGCAACAGCAGCAGGTTGAACCGACCCATCGTACTTTTCTCCAGCAGGTGGCGCAGCAGCTCCTGCACAGCTGGCTCCAGCTCATAAACATCATCTGCAGAAAGCCAAGAGGCTGAAATCAAAGAGAAAGTGTGACTCCATCCAGTCAAATCGACAATTAAGTGTGTTAGGCTCTAAATGAAATTGTCAGAGAGATATTAATTCATCCATAACATTTCTGGGAGGACACAGGGGACACATCCTCATTGATATTTTAAAAATGTGCATTTTCTCCCCAAATTTAAAAATGAAAGCAGCTTGTATAAGGACTTGTATTTTGACAAAATGTAAGATATTTACACCATAAATTGATGCAGAAACAGCACAAATTATTACTCAAGAATGCAAAAAAAATTTAAATGTTTGATGTTCAAAATGTTCAGGTGTCTTTTCTGTTTCACGTGTCCCCCCTCCAATATGACCTTGACTTCAACTATGTGCTAATTTTTTGAGTCTGCAGTGACGTTGCATTGGCCTGCATTATATAGAGTCTTGTTTCTAATGCTTTTCCCACCCTAGTTTTAATAAAGGGGGGCAAAATCTTTCAATATAAAGTATACAATTACCCTGATGTCAAACTTTTAGATGTAATGCCAAAAATAGATTCCATGTGAAGATTTGTTGTTTGATCTGCTTTGATTTTATGTCAATTATTACGTCACCTCTATAAAAAGAAAAAAAAAAAACCTCTCCAAATAGACTACACAAGCACTAACTTACTGAAACAGGAGAAACCGCTTGCATGGAATAAACTAAATACAATCACTCTTAAGCTCGTGTCAGTGTGTGCAATATGCAGATGTAATTAATGAAAGACAAACACTGACTGATTGCACGGGCGCATGACATGTTTGTTCTCCATGAGTTTACCTGTCAGCAGTGTGTGCACACACTGCAGAATTTGCATGTACAGCTGATCCAGCTTCTCTCCGCTCTTTGTCTCCTGACCTTGCTCCTCCACTGTCTCTCCTCTCGTCTTCTCTGCTGCTTTGTAGAAAGCGGACAGGAAATGGAGAGAGGAAACTAGGAAGTCCATCGGCCTGTGGGCACAAATTATTTCTTTGAGGATCTGTTGGCAGAAGCCGTGATAGAGGCTCATATGACTGAGGGTGAGCCGGGTGTCATTCTGCTCATCCTCCATTGGCAGCGAGGACAGTTCACACTGCAGCATGACAGTAACAACTTCTACTACGAAGGCTTGACCGAGGACGCTGGCTGGCTGGATGGCTGATTGACTGACAGTCTGGGGCTTTAGGACGGACTCAACAGCTGCTCCCAATGAGGCTGTCGTTCTTGTGAGCATCTGAGTCAGAGTTTGATCCATTGGTTTACTCCTTCCCAAGTTAGAGGTCATCACCTGGGAAAACGAGGTCAGCGATGCCAGCAGGAGATGAACAGACGAAATGGTCGCTCCTGCTGGACTAGGTGCCATTTCCTTACTGGTAAGATAGGAGGCAAACTGGTCTAGGTTGAGTCGAACGCTGCTGTTTCTGCTTATAATCAACTGGACCAGGGTTCTGATGAATCCCTGCACCGCTTTGATTAAATCCATCCAATCAGAGCTGCTTGTGGTTTGAAATCCTCCAATGTTACTACTCTGAAGTAGGGAGGACACACAGGCCTGCAGCAGAGTGCCACCATGGATGAGCTTCAAAACACTTTGGAAATTTTTACCCTCCAGGAGACAAGTCAAAATCCTGAGCAGTTTCACCTGGAAGATAGCATCACCTCCGGACTCAGGAGCCGTCTGCTCTGACTGACCGGAGGTGGAGGTGAGCATGAAGAGGAGGAGGAGGAAAGTAGAGGAGAGATCTTCTGAGTTCATCCCATCTGGGTTTAGGTTTGTTATGATTTGGAGTAGGTTTACCAGCTCCTTGCTTTGCGTGACAGTCAGCAACAAAGACGCCTCTCCAGTCTTTGAAGATGCCAATATATCCTCAACTATAGTCTCTTTTTTCACAAGTGTGGACAGAGGCTGGCTGGCATCTCCATTCTCCTGAAGCTTCAGGAGCGTAGCACACACCTTGGTTGCGTGAGCTGCCTTGAGGACACCAACAATCCTTTGTGTGATGGAACAAACTGTGGCAGAGAACAGCGAAGGCAACTCAGCGAGAACGGCGCTTTGAAGAAGTTGTGAAGATATGAGAGAGACAGTCAGACAGCCGGGCAGCCGGTCCTTTCCTGCGTCGTTCTGTCTGCTGAGGACTGAACTGACAAGTACATCTGCTATGCTGCCCATGTCTTCTCCGCTCAGGTAGGGAGCTATCAAAGGCAGATTGGATGTGACAAGATACCAGTGTGCTACAAGGTATGAGCTGGCGTTCACACTCGATATCTGCCCGTCCCATACCTGCTCTCCATCCAGACGCAACTCTGATTTAGCTAAAATAAACTGGGCTGCTCTGTTCAGCAGTCCTGGGGTGCTGCGGTCAGAAAGTAAAGTCGGATCTAACAAAACATTCTTCATCTGTTGCAAAGTGAGGAGTTTGAGCAGCAAACAGCTCATGGGCCTGCAGGATGGTTGCAAAGATGCTGGAACGATCTCACCAGAGAGGAGTCTTTCCATTTGGATGAGGACTGGAGCAAGATCTTCAGTCTGACTGGCAGCTGCTGTTTGGGTCAAGTCAAGAGATGTGTATTTGCTGCAGTGGATATTAAAAAGCGTGTCGACTTCCACCCAGGTGTATCTGAGGAGGAGAGCGGCCTCCTGGGTCTTCTGCTCCCACAGCGCTCCTATTTTAGTCTCTGAAACCTTCTCTGACTCTTTGTGGTCCACATTCTTTTTGCCTTTCTTTGAGGTCTTTTGAACTGAGCTTGCTTTTACAGCTTTCTTCTCTGCTGACAGGTGCAGTAACTCCTTGACTACCTTTTGCATCTCCTCCATCAGGCCCTGACTCTGCCTAAGTATAGGAAGAGGAGAGGCATTATCTAAAGTCTTCACACTAAACATAACAACATGAAGCAGTTGGCTGAGGGAGAACAGCTTCCAAGATGCATCTTCTTTTTCTTGGTGCACCTTTATTTTTTTATTCCCCCCATCAATCTCCATCCTCTCTGCCTCTCTTTCCTCCTGCACCAGGTCAGGTAGTATATATCTCCTGATGCTGTCCAACACCAACGAGCAGATCTCTAGGCTCTGAGAAGTGGGAGCATCAAGAAGACAAGTGCTGAGGGAGGCGGAGACGCCCTCAGACAGCAGAGGAGGTCGGAGTTTGTCCAGTGCGGGCTGACAGATCACAGCCAGGAGCTCAGAGAAGAGGCGAGGCAGCTGACGGAGCTTAGTGTACGTCTGGAGGAGACTGCACACCATCAGCTGTTGGGAAACAAACATCTTGTCTCAGTCAAACATATTTTAAATTCTGCATGCGCACATATTAATTTCTCACCGTTTTGTGTGAGTAAATCACACAATGAGGGTTTAAGTTTTCCATAACTTTTGCCTTTATATATTTTTTCGCATTTCCACGGCTTTATTTAAGTAGTTTAAAATAGTTAGGCCTCTATAGCAAAATAGCCATTTAATGTTTAAAATTTAAGACCAATTTTCTGATAACCAATACTGAAGGACAATTTTGTTTACCCAAATGTTTACTGTAAGCAAAAAAGTTTGATTACCTACATCAAATGTAGAAAACAAAACAAAGCAAAAAAAGCTTTTTAGAATGGAACACATGGAAGACTACGGACATATTAAATTATCATAAAAGTCTCTACTGATTTGCAAAAAGAAGTGAGAAATATCTGGCATTTTTGGCTGTTTTTTGTGTTTCTCAATCTGCATGTGAGATTCCACGACTTGGATTGCCTTAATGAGAATTTTAGAAACAAATTTATTAAGATTTTTTTTAATATGTTACCAATTATTTTACAATTTAAGAAATGTAGAAAACTCTTCATAAAATCCCACTTCCCATGTCAGAGAATTTTTAAGACTTTTGTAAGGACAATTTAAGTCCATTCAATACCAATCAGGGCCTTATTTTTATCAGATTAATGAAATCAATGCCTTTTAGGACTTTAAAAGGATTCAAGTGAAACCTGGTTAATTGCAAAATTATTTTCACTGGGAAAAAAAATCATTTGTTTTTAATTTTATAACTTTTCCAGGAATGTCATGACCCTGAGAACATAGATTAGGATTTAAATCCAGACCTGTCTGGCCCGTTGCACTCGAGCTTCCATGCATTCAGAGTTAATCCAGGCAGAAGAACACAGCTGGTCCAGGTCCGGTTCAAGAATCAGATGGTTGAGACTCAACAGCACCTTTAAACAGCGGTACCATGCTGGGATGCTGAAGGGCAAGACAGAAAAAGTTTTCACTGTATGACCAACAAAAAGGTTACAAGAAAAGTCCAGACTAAAGACAATAAAAATACATCAAGGAGTGTTTTTTTTACTGTTTACCTTGGCTGGGCCTGGTTGAAGAGCATTTGTACCAGAGCTCTGTAAAATTTGAGTTGGACCTCTTTGTGTCTGATCCTGTCTGCTGCTACATTATAAATATCAGCGGACAGAGCCTGGCTGAGCAGGGCCTCCACAGCCAGCAGAGCCAGGCTCCAGCTCTGTGGGGAACTGAGGGAGGCTGGAGGAGACTTCTGCCCACACGACTCTGGCTGGTCCGCTTTGGCAGGTGAAAGCGAGTGTCCATCGAGACAGATGTCCAAGGCCGGGACCAGTCTGGAGAGGAAATAGAAACACAGCATCCTGTGCGGCTCCTCACTTTCGCCTCTCCCTTTTGCGTAGCTTTCCAGAAAGAACTTGAACAGCAGAGACAGCGTGTTTGACCTCACAGTGTAGTGCAGGCCCGGCTCACAGTAGCCCTGAGCATTCAGTTTGGAGAGTATGGCACTGACTGGCTTCAAGGGGCCTTTCGCCCCCCCAGGACCACGTTTCCCAGACTCCTCTTTGGATGGAAGGAGCTCCTCCTTGTAGGACGTCAGATGCTCAGAGGGGAAGAGAGCCAACTGAAGGATGGAGTCGATCTTGGTGCGGATGTCTCTCGACAGCTGCTGACGGAGGCACAGATGAGAGGGGGCGAATTCCCCTGAGGTCAGCAGGTGTCTGAGCAGCACTAACGGCTGGATGAGCTGGTTGGTTACCATGGTAAAGACTCTGTTAGGATTGGCTTGTTGTCGTTGAACTGACAAATAACACGACAGCACCTGAAGCAACACCTCAAACAGTTTAGCTGCATGATTGTTTTCCTTTAGCTTCAGAGAGGATTTCTCAGCATCTAACCCTGGCTGATCGGGCTCAGTCTGTGAACCGTCCGCAGCTTCAGTCGGCTGAGTTTGTAAACACTCCGTCATCACCTCATCCTGACATGCGACAGCCTCATTCAGGAGGGGTTTTGGCTGTTGTAACTCCCGGCTGGCCAGTGAGCAGAGCTTTGCCAGGAGATCGACCATGAGTTCATACTTGGTGGTGAAGACAGATGAGAGCGCAGGAGAAGAGAGAAGGCCCTGACACACACTCAGTATGGTGGACACACACACCGGAGACTTAGAGCCGGCACATGCACACTCTTGGAGACGGTCAAGCAGCAGCTGGAGGCAAACAGAGAAAAGAGGTGTCGGTAAAACCTTCATTTATCAATGTCACGCTCTTTGTATAGTATCAATGTGTTACAGCCAAAGCACATGTCCACCATGCAATTATAGAGCAGACAATCACTACAAAATAATTCCAAAAACAGTGTTGTTGCATTACAAACTTCACAATAAATTTGCAGTGGTGGTCTTATTAACCCTTTCAAACCTGTGAAAACTGCCTTGAACACGGGGAAGAGGCAAAAAGCAACCTAACAAGAAATGGCCCACAGATTTGCAAGAAATTAGTAAAAAAAATTACAAGTAAATTACCTGAAACAAGAAAAAAAAAGTGGAAAATGCATTTTACATTTTTTTCTTCCTTTTTTACTGTAACATAACTTAAATATATAACTAAGAAAATTAATTTTTGATAATATTTAATAACCCCCCAATTTATTTTCAGATCATTTCCCTGTAACTTTTCACTATTTTTTTTGCAGTTTGTCTGACATTTCTTGCCAGAGTGCTCATTGTGTTTTTCCCCTTGTTTTTAAAAGAAATCATACCAGTTTTCTCAGGTTTCAGAGGTTTAAGCTCGTGTAAAGGCATCTGACAGCAGCACAAGAAAAAGTAATGAAGCGCCAGGTTTTAAAGGGTTAAAGTCTTGCCAGTAGACCTGAGCCATGTTGAGCCTCAGGCTGACGGTCTTGCCCTGCTTGAGAAGCGAATGGAGCTTGCGGCTGTGAAGCAGATCGTCAAGGTAACACCAGAGTCCTTCCAGAACATTCTGTGAAAACTCCACTTTCTGACTGTAGCGGCCCGTCAGCGCGTGAGTGCACCAGTCCAACAGCACCTACAGTGGAACGAAGGGTCAATGCATGTACAAATAGATGGTAAACATTTATATGCTGCTTTTAAATGTATTTAAACAAACAATCTTTTCACAGCTATCCCAGAAATTACACTGAATGTTTCACAAACTTGTCAAATGAAACATTCAACAAGTTAGGACTGTGCAAATCCTTAATTTAGGCTCAAAACTTCAACATGCAGTAATCCACGTCTGTGAAGTGACTCTAAAAATCCATCCAAAAGAATTCCTTTATGCAAAACTTTACTAAAATCAATATAAAAATGAAAAGAAAAGGTGTTGGACAAACGATATCTACAGGTAATCCCCATTAAAGGTCCAGCGTGTAGGATTTAGGGGAATATGTTTCCATTAGTGTATAATCACCTGATAATAAAAACCGTTGTGTTTTTGTGACGTTAAAATGAGACGTTTATATCTACATAAGGAGCAAGTCCTCCTCCATGGTGACCGCCATGTTTCTAAAGCAGCCAAGAATAAACAAATCAAACACTGTCTCCAGATCTGGCCATTCACAACGGAAAAACACTGATTATTAAAATGTGCAACTTCTTTATACAATGTTTTTGTTTGTTTGAATGACCCAATCGTTTTGTTTTGGAGAGGAGGAGACGTCTGCAGATAATTCAACTCCAGAGAAAAAAAAATCTTAAGCTATCAGAGAAAAAAGGTGAGCACAAATTTACAGGTGCTCTTTGCAGACAGGCTAAACTGTGGGGGAGAGACGCTGGTTTGTCCTGAAAAATGAACACTGAAGGAATCCCAGCCGGGAGTTCATGCTTGGCAGACGAGAGAAGTTTCAGCTGGTTGTAATCTGTAATCCTCAACACTAGATGCCGCTAAATCCTGCATACTTCTCCTTTAAATGATCAACAAGGCTATTGTCCGTAATGATGCAGTCAGTAGCATTGGTCTTTATATAAAATACATTCTTGATTGAGGTCCAAAAATTACACTTAATCACCTCAGAAGAATAAAATATAAATAAAAAATACAGCAGGGACTTCTCATTACTGAATGAGCATATAGTGAAGTGACTGCTCTTCTCTTCATCTGTTACCTGTTCCTTGTTGGGCAGCAGACACTGAGCGGAGATCCAAGCAAAACGTGCGAGCTTTAACTTGTCCTCCCAGGGAGTCTGAGGACTCTTCAACTTCAGATGGATACCCGAGTAGATGGCAGCCATCGCTGCAGCCGGTGCTCCTTCTGCACAGGTCTGCAGAGAGAGGATGGAGGAGTCAGGGTCAGCGGGAGGGAACATAGGTGCAGTGGTTGTAAGTATACAGTTCATTAACAGTGATAAACTATGAGTTTTGGGTAAGATTAGGAAAGAGGATAAGGAAATCTATATTTATATTACAATAACATTAAAATGTATGTGCAGACACCAACCCACCAAGGAAAATAAAAATCCACCTCCACAGACACATACTAGACTGGACTGGACTAGGTTTTGTTAATCACACACTGGGGATATTCACATGTTACAGCTGCTCAAGAGTCAGAGACAAGAGGGAAAAAAAATGCCATAAAGAAATAAAAATATTGCAAAAATACAAATAACATAATATCAAGAAATAGTATTAAAAAATCTGTATCCACCATATAGACCTGTCACTTATACAAATACTGTATGTTGGTTGATTGCTGCACTGGATAACTGAAGTACACACATGGCATGTAGTTTATTTACTGTCAAATATAAAAATATAGCCTATAAATATTACTGCAGATAATAATTGCACGGCATGTTACACAGAAATAAACATTGAAAAAGACACACATAACATATTAAAGTCTGAAGAAATAGATCGTTGTGAAAGGTGGTCATCAGGCAGTTTTTTTAGGCAGAGCAGCCAAAAACACCCAGATGTGTGACTTATTTTAGATATAAATATTTCTGCTTCTGCTTTTAATAACTTGCGGCCCTTAGCCCAACATATACGACCAGATCTTACAAACACCTATTTTCAACAAGATATTGGTAAAAAGTTCAAGGCAAAGGTAAATGGGTTTTTTTTTTCTCATTTTCAGGTCTGTTCAAGTCTGTCTGACACAGCTAGCGTCAGCGAGCTACACAGCATGTTCGAGCTACAGTCAGAATATTCGCTAACACGGAGCTGCGTCTCGTCCGCACGCAAGCAAAACATCACTGAGTTTTAATGTTCATTATTTAAGAGTAGTTACGCACACTCGTGCGAGCTTAGTTTGTTGCACTTACGACGTTTCAATCTGCACGTGTCTCCTGTTTTCAGACGTCGGTGAACTTTCAACTTTCACCCTGCCGGACAGACAGAAACAATCGAGACACGATTAAATCAACTGACCAGCGCCAAATACTCGCGTTTCGCCTTCTCTCACCACAGATCCTGGTAGAAATAATTACATTTAACCGATTTTTTTTCCTATTTATTATAAATTAGGTTAATTTCGAAATAAAATAATGTGTAGTATGTCAAAAAAGATTTGTAGATTATTTTTATTTTATAAATTGTATTTTGTTTTAGCAAATATTCCTTATAACCATATTCTTATGAACAAACGTATGCCTGTATGAACTAAATATAAACAACATAACATTACATTTCTTTGGACCTTTTCAAAACTCATTCACAAAACGACGCTGAAGTTAGTTTATGATTCGAAGCTTCCCATTCAGTAGATGTGGGTGAAGTTTTTAATGGAAATGTAATTTACTTTGCTTAATGATCGATCCTCGGTTTCTCTTACTGTGGTGAAAGCATGTCAGACATTTTAGGTAAAGTCTAACAGCTGCCTGAAACTTTTTTAAAACTTTTATTCTGTTTGCAAAAAATGCAAAAAGGGAGATTTCGCTGCGTTTTCACATGTTGACCACATTACCAGGTACAGATCAAATACCACTATTCAGTAAGTAAAATCTGAAATAGATTATTCCAGAAAAGTGAGGGACAATTTATAACACATTTGTGGAACCTTCATTGTAGTTGTAAAAATGCAGTAAATAAATGTTGATTTCATTTCATTTTTTTTTTTTTTAAATTGACCCGATTAGACCAGGTCCAGATCAAAAACTACTATACTTAAACAGGTCAAATCTGACCTAGATTATCCCAGGGAGGCTACATAAATATTAGATTTGTGAAACCTTTAATCTAGTTGTGAAAGAGACCTAGTTAAATGTGGTCCACAAGTGACAAATTCAGTGAAATCCCACTTTTTTACACTTTTACAAACTCCCTTAAGGTTTCACAAATTTTTAAGTAAGTTTAAGACAGCTTTTTGTTTTAATTGAGAGGCCTTTTTTAATTCTTTAAATGCACAACAGAGTATAATAAAAATCCAGTGAGCAACTAAACATATACAAACAAATAATTTTGAATTAGACTTTAAAAAAATAATATAAGACATACAAATATTAAATGTCTCGATAATGTTTTCATTAGTTGAATCAGTGAGTGGTTTTATATAGGGCCTAAGGTTCAATGTCCTTAAAAAAAAACAATAATATTAGGCATTTGTTGTTAAACTTATATTTATGTGTGGAGTACTTTACTAAACTTAATTAATTAAGGAAAATGTTTTGTCTCCTTTTCTTAAATAGTTGAGAAAGCCACACCACATTTTCCCCCAAAATAATGTAAAATCTTTACAAATATGGTCGATGGTGAATCAGCAAATGTCCTAGCAGAATTCCTTGTCGTGAGGACAATGCCAAAAAAGTTGTAAAACAGTGTTAATCACAAAAAAAGAGCAGTTTGTGTTTACGTCTTGTTTATATTCAGGACGCTTGGACCTCATTCACACTGAGGTATTTACCAGCGGATACGAATCTGAAGCGGACTTCAGCGTCGTCATAACTGTTGTGGTTATTTATAGGCGATCTGGGTTTGCTTGGTTATGGCTGGGAAAGTTTGCGTCTCATCAGCCATTGAATTCACTGGAGCAGGAGGAGGAGGACTGGTGTGTGTCTACTACATAAGAGCCAAACCAGGGTCACCTTTCTTTTCTCTACCCGTTTAGCTTCCTCTCAGGTGAATAAGGTGCATTTATCACAGTGGATGTGGTGCTAGTGGCTCCTCGGAGGCTGGTGTTTCCCCGTCAGCCGCCCGCAGAGCTCATATTCAGCGACAGATGACAGTGACAGGAGGCAGGGTGTTGTTAGCTGCTCGGTGATAAGAGATAAACGGGGTGAAGGCGGCTGTCAAGCGCAGATAAAACCCTAAAATAACGGTCTGAATGCGACAATGCGGCGGCAAGAAGCTCATCGGCGGCTCGGCTGTGGACGCGGATCGTTGATCTGAAATGTTTCTCCGAGAGGACTTCAACAAGAAACACCTCACCATCAATCACTGAACCAGACTGAGGAGAGAAGAGTGTTTATTTTACGTTTTGTTGAGCCACGATGGGGCTTTTAATTCGCATGTCAAGGTGCTCACAAACCAAACTGAAGCTAACACAGCCGAGGATGTTGTGGCTGCAGCACCGGCCGACTCTCTCAGCTGCCCTCCGGAGAAAGAGGCAGTCCGCCGGGGTCAGCTCAGTCCACCCGACCCCTGCCTTCACTCTCTGCTCACCCTTCATGTCTGTCCTGCCCCGCAGAGGTCTCTCTGTCCTCTCCTCACACACACGGACAGTCATACACACACCTGTTGCCTTTGCCAGCTCCTCAGCCGCCTCCACACCCTCACCTGCCGGCTCAGTGAAGACCCAGACGGACACAAAGACAGCCCAGACACCGACCACTGTCCCCCTGGACGATGTCAAAAGGATCCTGCAACTTGCTCACCCCGAGAGATGGAGACTGGCAGGTGTGTATATACCGAGAGAGTCCTTTTACTGTCTGTCCTCTTGCTCTAATGACTAAAGGTGGTCCGTTTATCCTAAACACATCTCCAAGAGTCACTGACTCACGTTTTAGGACCTAAAGTTTAGGTGATTACCTGATGAGATACGGCAGATAGTTAACCCTCTAAAACCCGAGCAAATGATTTCATTCAAAAACACGGGGAAAAGGCAATGGGCAACTTAATAAGAAATGGCAAAAAGTTACCAAAAAAAATCAGTTGAAAACAAGCAACAACAAAAAAATACCTAAAATTTGCTGGAAATGTATTTATTTTACATTTTTATTATATTTTATAGTAGTTTCAAAATATACCCTAATATTTTGGATATTTTTCTAATATTCTAATAATCCCCCCCAACCCTCCTTAAAAACCAAACTAATTTTCTTGTCACCTTTTACTAATTTCTTGCAATTTTTGGGACATTTCTTGTAGGAATGCACAAAATTTGATTTTTTTCTTTCTTTTTTTGCCAATATTTAACAACTCATTTGGTAGATATTGATATATTTTTTATTCTTTTTTTTTTCCTGCCAAACTTTAGTGATCATCAAGTCTCTTCTGAAGTGTAATTATCATCATATTATACACACTCTTATTGTGATAGCCAACCAACAGATGGAGGCACATGTTATAGTACATGTTATATTCATTCAATGTGCTAAAAAAGAAAAATATCTGAACTTAGGGTTGACGTTTTATACGTGTTCACTTTGTATATCAGCAGAAATCAGCACGTTGGCCAATTCTAATATTTCATCTTACAGCCAATATTTAAAAAAGCAGTTTGGTCCAATCGTTTTGTCCGATGAAGATCCTGAAGGGTTTGAATGCATTGTTTCGTTGTTTTGCAAGTCACAAGTAAGTCTCAAGTCTTTGTACTCGAGTCCCAAGTCTTGACCTTAAAGTTTCGAGTTCTGGACAAGTCATGATTCACTCTTCACCAAATGTCATGTCATTTTAACAATAATACATCAAATTCTAAAATAATGAATCCTTTTTATATATGTGCTTATATTTAATATGTATTAATTTGGGAAAACAGCTTTGTTTGAAATTGGTGCGTCTGTAATTTTCGACCGTCAAATTTTGAACACTGTAATTTGTTGATTACCGCTTTGTCTTTACATGAATTAAATTGTCTTTGGAGGTTTTTTTTCCCAAACTGGCAGTAACGTAACTTCAGTTCTTCACGGTTCTCTTCCTGTAACGTCACTGGATGCTGTCGTCTCAAACGAAGTGGAATCAGGGGGATTAAGTGTCGACTTGCTGGGAATTAATAAATGGCATTTTGACTCTTTTTTGATTTTGTCAAGTAGAGTCTAACTTAATCAATTTCTGTGACTCAGTTCTGACTAGAGTCCGAGTCATGTCACAGTAAAGATTTTGAAGGTTTAATCCAGTGTGCGGATACTTTTTATCTTTCACTTCAGTGGCCGTGTTATCTTGCACCTCGCCTAAATATAGGAGGGAATTTGCACATGACTAACTTTATGCAGCATCACTCTCCATGATCGCACTACAGGAAGATTTAGATTTCATTCACACGGAGGAAAAATCTCATTATTTCTGCTTGTTCTTTCTTGGTCGTTACTACAGTTGTTTAGTGTGTTAAAGGAAGTTCAAAAGCCCAACAGTTTGAGATAAAAGCATAAACAGAAGAGAAATGTAAACTTTGAACATTTGACGCTTGGGTGCACAGTCATATTTTCATAGTTTTTTTAATCAGTCACAACAGGCCACCTCAGGACACTGTAGCAGGTTCAAAGCCTCCGAATCCCTCCCATATGTCTCCTCAGTGGCTGTGAGCTGCGTCGTAACCTGCTCTGACTCTGTTTAGAGACAGGTTCCCCCAGATTGGAAGCATTTACATCAAGTCAAATCATGTTCATTACCTGCAAAGAGCTCTGCTACTCTCAGCGGTTTATGAAGTTCATCTGGAGAGCACAGTTAAAGGACTACTGTCTTACACTATTAATATGTTACATTGCTGTACTATGATATACTCATGCTATAGTCTACGTTTTGTTGCTGTACCATGCGATATGTTGTGTTACACTATATTACTAAACTCAGGTTTTCCACAGATCCTTAAAAAGTCTTGAAAGGCATTGAATTAACTAATCTAAAAATAAGGCCTTCATTGGTATTAGAAGGTCTTAAAACAATATTTCAAAAGTCTTAAAAATGCAAAGACATTGGAGGTGGGATTTTCTGAATCTCTTTTTTTCTGATATTTTGTTGTAAATCTTCAAAATAATTGGTAACATTTTTTTAAAAAAAATAATTTACCAAATGCCTTTTTTTAAAGTCTTCCAAGATAATTATTAAAGCAGTGAAATAATGCCACATACAGAGCGAGACACACAAAATTAAGCGGTATCACAGGAGAGGGAGTGCAGTTGTGATTCGGTTGTAGAGGTCAATCACAGATACACAGTACAACTGCACGACCTTGAGTGTGATTTTGCTTCTATACAACAGTTCAATAAATGTCATTTAGTCGTTAACAGTAATACGGAATAACAGATTATAATCTGTTTGTTCATCTAATGATTTTTTTGACTCCAATAACACAAAATAGTTCTGCAGCTGCTGGAAGTGACAGTTGTTGCCTAGCAACACAAAACTTTCTCCTGTAAATTAGCAGGAAAAAAACTGGCCACTGTGTGTGAGTTAAGTCTACATGTTATGTGAAGGACAGATGTGTAGTATCCTGTACAATTATCTGTGTGTTTCCAGTGAAATAAGAGTCTGTTGACTGCAGCAGACTGTTGTATGTTGTGTGTCTCTTAACTTACCGAGGCGAGTAGGAAGAGTCCTTACCGGCTCATAACAGCAGTCTCCGCCGCCTCCGGCTGAGGAAACTCTAGTTTCTGTCACCAGTGAAGGGAGAAGGCAGGTCGACCCTAGAGCAGTGAAAGTGAAAAAGTTGGATCTGGTTAGGATTGGGAAATACCTAGCATTTATTGGTGATAATCGGTAATAACAAACACCGATAAATGCTATTCATGCAAATGCACTTCATCATGTCATTTTGCTCCGGATGCTTTTGTATGGCTTCTATTTTTTCTGTTCTTATTTTTGTTTTTTGTTACTTTCCATACTTATCTTACATTATTTCTATCCTTGTGCTGCTGCAACAAACAAATTTCCCCACCGGACAACCTCTTCAAATTTTGAAGTTAAAACTAAGTTTTATAAATCAAAACCCTTGTTTTTGCTTTCTACATTAAATTGTTTTTTAATTAAATTCTTTGTATCTCTCTCTTTTCCTGTATCCACATCAGCTGCTGTTGGCCTCCTAACTGTCTCCAGTGCGGTAACCATGTCAGCTCCGTTCTTCCTGGGTAAAGTGATTGACACCATTTACAACACTGGAGCAGACACTGAGACAATGACAGCCTCCCTGATGTCACTGAGTATCATGCTGACGGGACTGTTCCTGTGCGGCGGAGCAGCCAACGCTGCCAGAGTCTACCTCATGCAGACCTCAGGTGGGTTCAAGAGAGAGATTGATACTCTATAGAGGAACCTGGAGAAACAAAGGCACACACACATGTTCACACAGATGTTTATACTTAAAGCCAATGTAAACTCACTGTCTACATTCATGAGCAGAGTGACAGGAGTCTACTTCTGCAGCTCTTTATCTTCGCTTTACCTCGCTGGGAAAGTATAGATAAAAATAATTTTCTCTGTCTTATATTTCAGTACTGAATACTCTGCAGAGTTGTCATTTTTAATCTTTATTTCAACCACAGCCTCTACTAAACTTAAGTCCTGTTTCCAGGATAGTTTAAATAATCACTTGCGCTTCAAGATACCAGTCACCATTTTCTTGTGAGGGCCTGATTGGTACAGTGCGTGTGCATCTCTCAGTAGAGATGAGAAGGAAGCGATATTGCTTTTTCCTATGAGATTTTCATAATTAGCTCCAGGAAATGGCGTTTGTAATTCTTTATTACTACTTGCCTGAACAGGCATGCCAGTTGCTGGATTTATGAGCTTGGTGTGGCATTTTACTTGTCGCTGGCAATCCTTATTGTTGAGCCCTGCCCTGAACAACTGGGAGGTATGTTTGTGTTCTTGCAGAGAGTCGGGTGAGGAGATAGTAATCTGATGTCTGTGTTTTATATATGAAGCTAAAGCCAGGGGATGGTTGTCTCGTACTTTACAGAATGACCAACTTCCCATTTACTTACATTTATTCAGGAAGTAGTCCGTTCTGGTAGATATTTGTGCCTGTCAGAATGACCTACTTCACATTTAATGACATTTATTTTAGTTTAGCATGCATACTGTAATCAGGCGAAACAACCAGTCTGGCTCTTTCCAGAGTTTTAAAAAATGCTCCTACCAGCACACCTAAAGCTCCCTAATTAAGATCATCTAGCCGGCATTTGTTTTTTTCGTACACAAGCAGTGACCAGTTTTGGTTTTCGATTGCTTCTTGGTGACCAGCAGCCAGGAACAGTGACTTCCTGGCAAATTTACAGAGTAAACATAAATGTTTGTGTACAGATTAAACTCATGAGATGTTTATTTGTGAGCCTTGGAGATGCAGATTAGTGTTATCGGTAATCTTTGGACAAAGTCAGGCTAAATGTTTTCTCCTGTTTCCAGTATTTGTGCTAAGTGAGGCTAACTGACCGCTGGCTTTAGCTTCATATTTAGTGTATAGACATGTGAATTATATCAATCTTCTTATTTAAGTCTCAGCAAGAAAGGAAATAAGCTCATTATCCAAAATGTAGAACTATTCCTTTAATCAATTATTGTTTGTTTTTTTTCAGTCAGTTGAATAGTAATTAATTCGACAATATCCCAATTATTATGACAAATGCCAGGCAGAAATGAACAGAGCCTGAAGTTTAGAAAGAAATGTAGTGAAATATGTCCATATTTGTTAAGCTGTACCAACTATACTTTGCATTTTACTGAATGACTGCTTGCAAAAATGAATCACCTTCTAAAGTTGAAATCAGTTCATTTTGTGATGATGAAGTAATCAATGAATAACGCGACCGTCTCATTACAACTCTCTCTTACCTTCACCGATGTCTTTTCTGTCTTCAGGCCAGCAGATTATTCGTGATCTCCGCACCTCCGTCTTCTCCTCCATCCTCAGACAGGAAGTGGCATTTTTTGACAAGAACAGGACTGGCGAGCTCATCAACCGCCTCTCTGCTGACACTGCCGTGGTGGGCCGCTCAATCACTGACAATCTGTCAGATGGGCTGAGAGCGATGGCCCAGGCAGCTGCAGGTGTCGGTATGATGGTAAGGACGTCCCTCAGAGTGGTCTTCTGTGGCTGGTCAGGTCTGAATGACAAGAGGTTATTTTTTATGTTGATTTATATTTTGAAATAAATGTCTTATGTGTATTACTGACATGTCTGAAATACTTTTAGATTTAAAGGAACAGTTCACCACAAAAAACTCATAATTTTTCCTTTTACATGTAGGGCTTTTTATCAATTTAGAGATATTGGCCATAGAGATGTCTGCCTTCTGTTGAATATAATGGAACTAGCTGAAACTCAAAGCGCCAAAAACTAAAATGAAATAAAAAATGCGTTTGAAAAACTGCAGGATGCCATTAATGTTTACATCTCCTGCTGTTACAAGCACAAGCCTCTTGTCCATGAGTAGATGCATGCTTCCTTCTGCTTGTTGATACTGCTGGGAGGTGTAGTTTGATAGAAAAAAAAGTAGCTCCACATGAAACTGCTCACAACAACAGTCATGATTTCTGAAAGAGACATTACTGTAGAGTTTTTTAAATGATTTTTTTGCGCACTGAGCACAACACGCTGAGTGCCATCTAAGAGGAAACATAAAGCCTTTTTGATTTTGGGGTGAACAATCCCTTAAACACAATTATTGCAAAACAAGGGCACACTGACTTACAGTCTAAAACACTACAGTCAGAGCAAGGTGTTTGCATGTCTGTGGTTCTGCCGCTCAGTATGAGGAAGTACTTGTTATTTTCCTGACGTCTTTTGTTTACGTCTCTTCATTGTTGTTGGTATGTGGGCTGCACATTATTGTTTGTGGACTGTAAGACTGTTGGGAAACCGGTTTACAGATATACAAGGAAAAGCGGAGATTGTGTTTAAAGTCTGCCACACCTGGAGACACAAGCGTTGTGTGTGTGTGTGTGTGTGTGTGTGTGTGGAGGTCACTTATGTACATTATTGACCAACAGGTGGCTGAACTGATACTCATTTGCTGAGCTGTTAATCTAAATGATGCTTATCTGACCATGTTCTATCACCTGTCTCAATTTTTTAATGGCCGGTGACTTCCTTCCCACCACATTTTCCCAAAAAGAACATCATAAATTTAAAGATTTACAGGTTTACAGATTTACTACTTACAGGGAAGTAAAATGACTTCCTTGTGTAATGACTGTTCAGGGAAATGAATGGAGCTAACTGCTGTCATTTCTGATTAGTTACTGATTTGTTGTGAACTCTTTTCTGTCTTCCTCCTCTACTTCCCTCCCACCACTTTTTTCTGTCTTTTGTCCTCCTTCATATCCATTTACTGTTTTTTCCCCTCTCTCTCCTCTATAGTGCTACGTCTCCCCCAGTCTTGCGAGTTTTGTGTTGCTGATTGTTCCTCCTGTGGCTGGTCTCGCTGTAGTCTATGGCCGATACCTTCGCTCCATCTCCAAATGCACACAGGATGCACTCGCACAAACAACACAGGTACATCATAGAAACATACAGAATTAGCCAAGAATTAGATGAAGTATGAAGGAGTTAAATGCTTCAAACAGTGTGTAATAGCTTTTTGATATTTTTTGTTTTATAAGCATATGTTTGTTGTTGCCAGATGTTCAGCAGTTGGGACTGATAAGATGTGTTTGGTAATTAAAAACAAGGAAGCAGTGATAAAATACGATTGCAAATTTGCTATGCTGATTGTCTATCCTTTATTTTCATGTGTATCCGACAGAAATGCTCCAGTGCCTGTGGTAGCTTAATTAAATTCACGGACAGAGGAAATTTGTTTTGTCAATAATCTGGTTTCCAGCAGATAGTCATAATAAAAATGGTTTGCCTGTGTGTGTAGTTGGCGGAGGAGCGAATCAGCAACATACGGACGGTCAGAGCTTTTGGTAAAGAGCTGTCAGAGGTCAGCACATACACACAGAAGACAGACCAGGTCTTCAGCCTGGCCAGGAAGGAGGCTCTACTGCGAGCCGGCTTCTTTGGAGTGGTAAGTGTGTGTGTGTGTGTGTGTGTCTCCCATCAGTGAAGCAAACGGCATCCACAGTTAAGAAATGAAACATTGCACAGGGCCTTCTGCTTTTCTGCCCCTCAAGTTTGTCACAACGACACAGTACCTGACACGTCTGTATATGACGGATATTTCACCATGAAAAAAGTATTATCCAATCCTCCGCAAAAGGTCAGAGAATAAAAGGTTAAGATAGTGATGAAACGACTCAGTGTCACAACTTGGCTTGCAGCTCTTAAACAGGTTTTTTTCTTCATTTCTTAAACACAAGGACATCTGTATTCATTTTGCATTTGGATGAAATTAAGCTTTAACTGTCCACCCCTATTTATGGTACGACAGTACACAAAATCTTAGAAACGTCTCTCAATATAATGCAGTTCAATCTATCAGCACCACAGACTACTACCTTCAAAATGACCATGTAATTAAATGAAAGCCCATTCTAAAATTGTAAATAAAAAACATGAACCGTATGATAAAGTAAAACTATTGGGTTAGATTTAGCCCGCTGTCTGAACTGGAAACTCTGTCTCAAAAATAAGCTCTTTGAGACTTACTCAACTAATTATTAATGAAAATATTGTCCTCTCTGTCTGCCTGTACTGTTGCATTGTCAGGCATCATTTCGGGGCAGTAAAATGTAAGCACTTCGCAAATTGTTTTGTCACCGACCAGGACTATATTGCAACTGCAAAGGAAGCCTAGCTTGGAGTGGAAACACAACGCTTATGTTTCCATCCATTATGTTTAATCGTCCAGGTTCAGCAGGAACGTAGCTGTACTGACTGAACGCAGCGCTCAGTCAGTACAGCTCTGTCACAATCATAGGGTTCTCTGAGGTGATCTTATTTTGAATACGCATTTTCCTCATTTGCAGCTCAGTTCCCACAGAGGATACATGGGGAGATGTAAGGAAATGTGTTTTTAGAGAAATGAAACGTCCTTTCCTAAAGCGTCACGTGAAGTAACGTCTGTTTCTAATGACAGCTGCAGCTGATCACAGCTGTCAAGTCGGCTTTAACAGCTGCAGAGACTTTGATGGAAATTATTTTATTAAGCTGAATGTTTCAGGGAAAGTGAAATTATGTAACTCATCAAACCTGATGCTCAGGAATTATCGGCCTTATGTGTGACTGCATGGAGATGACAATAAATGATGTAAAAAGTGTTTTTTGCTGACAGAATGTCTCCAACTTTAAATGTATCGATAATAAAAGTTTACAGGGGAATAACTAACTAATGAAGAAGTTGTTTTTGATCTTTTTGTTGTTTAGACATTTAAAGAGATGGTGAATCAGAAAACAAAAAAAACATAAAAATGATGCTCTTGAGTTTAATCTTTACTCTGGTATGTAACTCTAGTGATGTTTTGATGTAAATAATATTCTCCTCGCTCAGTGAACTTTAGTTCAGATATTGAGAGAGACCGGTCTGCTTATACACCAGCTTCCCAGATGGGCTATAATCGGTGTAATGAGTGCTCCGTCAGGGAGGAGCAGTGACGCCAGACATTGTAGTAATCAAATAACCGTGTGTGTGTGTGTGTGTGTGTGTGTGTGTGTGTGTGTGTGTGTGTGTGTGTCTGCATATGTGTGTTTCAGACTGGTCTCAGTGGTAACATCATGATCCTGTCAGTGCTGTACAAAGGAGGCCTCCTGATGGCCAGCCAGCACATGACTGTGGGAGAGCTCTCATCGTTCCTCATGTACAGCTTCTGGGTGGGCATCAGTATTTCAGGTAATACACACGTACATGTGCACTTTCACTATTGTTAACATTCGTGTGCACAGTGGGTTTTGTGTGAGGGCTTATGGCTCATTGCTTGTCTGTTTGTTGTGTAGGTCTGAGTTCGTTCTACTCTGAGCTGATGAAGGGTTTTGGGGCAGGAGCCAGACTGTGGAAGCTGCTGGACAGAAAGCCTGAGTTTCCTATAAATGGTCAGTATCCCCATCTGCTAGTGGTGCGAGTAGACGGTTATTATAGCCAAACACACAAAGCAAAGACGTATGACTGCAGACAATGATGTCAGATCAAAAAACACACCTGCAGTTTCCACATATTGCCATAGGAGCTGCCAAACAGTATGAAATGGAGATCTTTGAGACTGTAACTTTGAACTCAATAATGGTTCTGTCTTTGTACCCCTCCTCCCCTGCTCCTCCACAGAGGGCCTCGTGCTTCCATCAGACCAGCTGAAGGGTCAGTTGGAGTTCTGTGACGTCTCCTTTGCTTACCCAAGCCGTAAGGAGGCACCCATCTTCCAGAACCTCAGTCTGCGGGTCCCAGCTGGGACCATCATGGCTGTGGTGGGACCCAGTGGCTCTGGAAAATCAACCCTGGTCTCACTGCTGCTCAGACTGTACGACTGTGATGCTGGTGAGAGCAAGCTTGTTCTGTTCAATAATTAATCTGACAGTTTAAAAAAAAAGCTGATGATGACAAGTTTAAAAGTGCAGGCATTTGAAAGATGTCCGTTTTAGCTCTGAAAATGACCTTTTTTCTCCAGGTATCATCACTATAGATGGTCATGACATTAAAGATCTGAATCCCTATTGGCTCAGGAGTCACATTGGGACTGTCAGCCAGGTAATAAATTCATCTTTATCTTGTTTTTATCCTGTACAACAGATCTCACAGCACACATAATCTCTAGGTGGCTAAAATATACTGATTTAATTTCAGTAAAAAATTGTTTTTCTCACATTCTCCGTCTCCTCTCCCACCTCTCTCTCAGGAGCCCATTTTGTTTTCTTGCTCTGTAAGAGATAATATCGCATACGGTGCAGTGGATCCTGAGGCTGTGACCACAGAGGAAATCTACAGGGCAGCCAGATTAGCCAACGCCTTTAATTTCGTCCAAGCTTTTCCTAAGGGCTTTGACACTGTAGTGGGGGAGAAAGGAGTGCTGCTGTCAGGTGAGAAACAGAGCTGGAGACACGAGAGAGCTATCAAAATATTCACTGCACTGTTGGTCTCTGTAAACACACATACGTGTGTGTGTGTGTGTGTGTGTGTGTGTGTGTGTGTGTGTGTGTGTGTGTGTGCGTGTGCGCAGCCGATGGATTCTGTGATTGCTGCACTGTTGGTGCAATAAAGCAATCAGCAGGGCTGATGATACTAAAGATGATATTTGTTATATAGAAAACTTTTATTATCCATTACATTTCAAGAAATGGCAATACCGGTCTGTGTGGCAACACTAAAAACAGACAGTAAAGGGCAGTTAAAGTACATAATATAATATAACACTTTTATATTATATATAACACTTTTTATCTGTTATTAACTCACATAGTTATAAATATATGTTGTGTGTTGGGAAGAATGCTTACTTATTCCTTTAAGTTTCCATATCAATTTCTAAGCAGTAATGCTCTAAAGAATTATTCAATAATATTCAATAATGCATTTATATCAAAGTTCCTAATTTGCAGTATTTTTATTTGTGGAAAAAGGAAAACTCAGTTCATTTATTGTAGGTCTCTATTAAAAAAAAAAAAAATTTTGATTTACATTTTAGAAAGAAAACAGTTACTAAATTTTCCAAGTTTCTCTGACTATTTTTTTGCTGCAATAATTGTGAAAAAAGTCTTTTTATCTCTGACTTTTTCACAATTATTTAAAAAAATTATTATTTGTACAAAGAAATTGGCCACCATTTTATTTTTTGGACAAGCAACTTGCAGTAGTTTCCCATCAGTATGATGTCATCGATCCAGTGAAGCCCAGTGCATGCTGGTAGTTGTAGTTTTTTTGGGGGGGGTTTTGTTTTTAACCTCTTCAACAAAAGCAAATGCCACATCCCCTCTTCTCTGTTTTCTCTGGTTATGTTGCACCAAGAGTATCTGTGTCTTTCTGTTGCATAGACAGTCTAGTTTTATAAAAAATATCATCTTTCAAACAGTGAAATACTTCTTATCATGGCTTCATGTGTACAGTAGACACATAGGGCCTGTTTAAAACTTTGTGTGTGTACACAGTTAACTCGTGTGTTTGTTTCTCAGGTGGTCAGAAACAGAGGATAGCCATAGCCAGAGCTCTGCTAAAGGTGAGCGCAGCAACATGATTGTTTGTTTTACTGTTCTTCCACATCAGAAGAAAGCACAGCTCTGGTCATACCTGCCATCTTACCTGTCATCTTCACATAATATTTGTTGTCCTTTAACTAGGACTGGATGTCTCTGTCAAGAGTCTCTCACAGTCATCATCAGTATCTAATGTTTATATTCACTGAGCCACAAGATAACATGAAAATGACACACTGTACCTGAATCTACACTCAAGTCTGGACTTCCCTGTTTTTCTGTGAATTAGTCTGTATAACACTAGTTGTGTTCTCTCTCCACAGAATCCTAAGATCCTGCTGTTAGACGAGGCGACCAGGTAAGAAAAACTGAGACTAGGGAATTGTTTTAACTGGCTGACAAAACTACTTTACTTACATTAC
This sequence comes from Plectropomus leopardus, assembly GCF_008729295.1. Classification (NCBI taxonomy): domain Eukaryota; kingdom Metazoa; phylum Chordata; class Actinopteri; order Perciformes; family Serranidae; genus Plectropomus; species Plectropomus leopardus. The sequence continues at coordinate 21,433,776 of NC_056463.1, forward strand.
TTGAACGGTCTTTATCTTCTTTACATTTATGTAGAGCATGACTGTAGCTAAGTTTGAAAATCATGGTGATAAAACTGTCTTCAGAAACGGTGTTCATTGAACTTTAATTGTTGAAGAAATCCTTAAAAAAGCATTTTTTCCTCAGTGCACTGGATACTGAGAATGAGTTCCTGGTCCAAGAGGCCCTGGAGCATCTAATGAAAGGTAGATCTGTCTTTTTGTCTTTACTCATGTAAGAACAGAGCTTCAGTACTGCTTCTCCTATAGCACACTGATGCCACTCTTTTTCTTTTTCATACCCTCTCACCCAATCAACAGGGAGGACAGTCGTGATCATCGCTCACCGTCTGTCCACCATACAGAATGCAAACGCCGTTGCTGTACTGGACGAGCGGCGTATAGCCGAGTGTGGCCAGCACACAGAGCTGCTAGGCAACAGGCAGGGACTGTTCAGGAAACTGATGGAGAAACAGGCGTTTCTACAAGATGAACAGAAACGAGCACTTCGCTGAGAGCACTGGGAGTCGCATGAAGAGGATGAGGAAGAAGGAGAAATCAGGAGGTGAGGTCAATGCCTGGGAAAAAACGGCTTTGCTCCTGAAGGGGTGGGGCAGAGGGAAAAATTATATCACCTGGAATTAATAGAGATGGATAAAAGCTGAAGGAAAGCAGACTGTCCACAGGAGGACAGATGAACACTAGAGAGAGACAGGAACATAGAAAACCACTAAGAAACATTAATGGGGTTTTCTTAAATGCTGCCAGTGTCTTTTCACTGCTGAAATGACTATTTAGCTCCACACGAAGAGGCGTTCGGATCATAAAACAAACAGGGTAATCCACAGTCAGGACTTCCGAACTGAACAATGGATCAGGAAAATATCTAATTCTACACTGAAAGACGAGGTCTAAATGGGAGTGAAAAGGAAACACGATGAAGACAGGCACTCCTCACACAGCGACATGTTGTTTTTAAAATATTGTCACTACCATAGTTTTGGGAGAAAGCTCAGATCCTGTTTTAAATATTTCAGGCATACCAGAATTTAAGTGTGACCTTATGAATCTGGTGCAAATGACTTTCATGGTCTTCTACCGGACACTATAGTCTGTTATCACTTCATAATTTTTCATAACCAAACCAAAAACAGTCCAGTATCATGTATACAAAACTGCAAAACGTGTATTTGTATCTATGTATTATTGCTTTTCAAAAACTTGAAGCTAACATACAGAGCCTTTTACGTTCATTTATGAGTCTCAAATGAAGCAGCTATTTTTTGTTTTAAAGCAGGACTGGACACTATTAAGACAAGAGCTGGGTCCCAGTGCTCGATATCAACCAACATAACCCAGTACCAAGTATTAGTGAAACGTCTCCAGTCAAACAATTCGTGCATTTGATCCTTTTTGCGCCACGGGTCTGATCCTGTGTTGTCCCAACTCCCCACAGGATCAGCATACTTTCTGTTACAGCCATCTGCAGAACTACTGTGCTGCTGCAGAGTCACCAAAATGGCCGAAATAATGACTACAGGCATACCAGCGGCATCACTTTAAGGGTACTGGTATTGTAACTTTTCAAAAGATGTCGTGCCCTAATGAGGACATAGAATAATGTGTGCACATTTGCCATAAAAAATATCAGCGATTATCCTGTAATTAAGAGCTGAGGTGCTTCCATATCTTCAAAAACATTATTCCTCTTATCCGGGATTTGGTCTCGGTTAATCATATTTACATCTGAAATGGTTTGACAACATATATTCAGTTTTTCTTGCACTGGATTTGACTAACAGCTCTGAAACTGCTAAACATTACCATCTATCTTTGACAAACAAATAAAAGGTGCACTTGGGAAAGCTGATTGAGGCCTGCATAACAGCCTCCTCTCTCCTCTCTTAGATATTCTGCTGCTCTCAGGGAGGAAGGTTAGGGAGACATGCCATGAAAGTGGTGAAGGTGGCCTGTGAGTCACGATAACCTCTCTCTTAACAATAATCTCACTGTCCAAAATCCCTTCATCTTTTTTAAACTGTTTTATAATCCTAATAATCCTTGTAAACTTCATTGGTTTAATTTAAAAAGGTGGAAAATCAGAGGCTGACATTACACCTCACACAGGCTGTATACTGTAGACCACTGTGTCTCTCAGTCTCCCCGACGCTGGAACAGGATGTGCACTTGGCCAGCTTTAAATCCTGTGTAAACCGCTCTAAAAGCCACAGCGCTGTTGTCGGAGAGCCTGACTAAGATGCAATGATTCTTCAGTAAATATTTACATGGAATACGTGTCCGCCTCACTGCTCAGGGGGAGTCTGCTGGACCAGAGTGTTACACCAGACATGCAAATGGTCTCAGCTTGGTTTTCCACAGCTCTGAAGGGACTGCAGGTTGGATTGTTTCTAGAACTGTTCGTAAGAAACAACTAAATATCTGATTAGAAGCTCAAAATAACATTGATTTACAGCACAGGATATATACACATTTACAAATGATCGCAAATTATTTAAACATCCCCTCCACTCAAAATGGTGTTTTTCTTCTGTTTATTTCCCCTAAAATGTCTGACTTTGACTATACTGACTTGAATCTGTGTAAAGGTTGTCACCAGAGAGGCGTTTTCACATTCCTCTGAGGGGGGTGATGTCTGCGCTTCCATAAAATCCAACCAAATCAACAAAATAAATGTTTGCATTGTTCGTTTCTGCAAACCATGGATTCATAACATTTGTATGTTATTATGTAGCAAAAAGATTGAAACTTAATATTTATTGGCAACAATTCTTTGGTCAATGTTTGGTTTTCTTTACGCACAAAAAACACCAGCTTTTGGGGGCACAATTCCCACTTTTAAAGCAGCAATATCTTGGTTAAAAAACATTTTTTGGTGGCAAAATAACTGCTAGAAATGTAGTACGTCTCCGACAAAACAATTGTTTCATTATTTGTTGGTCTCAAACAGCGGTTTGCAGCCTTGCAACTGTCAGTGTCACACCATCCACCATGCCCTCCAACTCCTAATGACAAATTCAGGTCATATTATGTAATCAGAACTATGTCACTCTGGAAACATTGATACATAGAAATGTAACAAAGGTGTGGTTTACACAAATGTACAATGTCGACATTTTCTTATGGCAACTGGGCTGCTAAAATCTGAGCTTTAGACTTACACTAGACGAGTTAGATGAAGTACATCACTAATAAGAAATCCAATCACTGTCTTATGTGCAAAAGCCAGCAAAGAAACCAGGAACCTCCAGTGCAGAGCATACTTGTCAGTGCAGAGAGCAGGGCTTGCATAAGCTCACTGAAAGTTTTTTTTTCCACTTTTTATGTGGAAAAATGATATCAAAGGAAATATTAATCATAGGTAAGTACTTACTTAAAAACATGTCACAAGGGGAACTTAAAGTCAGTCTATATTCAAATCTATATTTCCTATATTTGTATCATCTATTTGGTCAGACAGTATAAATCGAATTGCAAAAAACCTATATGAATACATTATTTATACAATATTTTTCAATCAGATTTCTTTCTTTAACTGTCCGACTAAATTGACGAGATAGCAAACCTGTGTGTATTTCTCTGTTTCTCTGTTTATTCTAGGTATTTTTTAATTTTTAATTTGTATGTTTTTGATAGGGGTTATAAACTTGAATAATTGTTAAGGTAGAGGGTGTGATGCACAGACTCTCAAAACAGTGAAAATTTAGAAGAATCAGTCCTGATAATATTTAAAGAAGGGATAAATTAATACAACATTGATCACTGGTAATTGACCATATGAAAGCCTGCTGATGTCTGTTGTCTGTGTACGATAGTAATCACCAGTAATCACTTTATGGTTGTAAAAATGTCAAGGTTTTATATACTTATTACAGTGTATCGACGGTACAGCAGCAACATGTGAGCTCTGTTCTCTGTCACTTTAACAAAAATAGTTTCTATGTTCTTTTTGCTACAATTTTAGTTATTAGTTAGTTATTTCTTACTGGTGGTTTTTACTTGACTCACAACAGATCTTCATTTCATCACAACCTGTTATTCTTAATTTTAAAGTTAAATTTTATTTTAATACGATGCCTTGAACACTGTCTCTGAACATCTTGTCCAGACTGTGTTGTGGTTCTTATGAACGTTAGATGGTAATATAACCAAACCCTGCTAAATCCATAAACACTGACGGTGCTGCCTAAAAGTTTGCCAGTTTGTGATGGATTCACGTCTAATGACAAATCCCAGAAGACTACAGAGGGGCTCTTTTTTTTCTTTTCTTTTTTTATATGTATGAATTATAAATAATATGGCCTAAATGGTGTATGATAGATTTTTAATTATTTTTGTGCTTGATAAATTATTCTGCTTCTACGTAAAGGTGAATAAAGTGAGATATTAATTGTTTTTATTTGTGGGCACATTTCTTTTTTTATGTAGCTATTTCTTAAGGTGTAGATTTCAGGGGACATGCAGGGGACACACACCCCTCAATATTCAGAACATGTGTGCTTGTCCCCACAATAAAAACATGAAGAAGCAAAGGACTTTTACTTTGACGAAATGAACATTTTCCCCATACATGGATGCAAAAAAGTACACAAACTACACTTTTATGAGAAAAATAACCTACTATAAAAGTTTAAGTGTATCCACATTTAAAGCTATTTACATATGTTCAGATTTAATAAATTATTAAGTATTTATACAGCTTTAAAAATGTGGATTGTTTTATTTGTTTTTAATGAGTAAAGATGAAATATAACTACATTATTTAAAGAGGTTTGATAAACCCATACTTAAGCAATATCACACCAGAGGGAGCGCTGTTGTACTGTTTATCATAACGGCTGTGATTCAGTGGTAGATAATAATATTTAATATTGTTTTAATACAACAGGTTAATAAGCCTCATTTAGTAATTAATAGTAATATGTGACAGTAGATTATGATTTGTCTGTTCATCTAATGATTTTTTGGGGCTCCTACACACAAATAGTTGAGCAACCACTGGAAGTGATGGCTCCATGACAAAATTTTATTTAGCAAACTAGCAGAAAAAAAAACTAGCTAGCTACTATGTGTTAGTTAGGTCAACATGTCATGCGCAGGGCAGCTGCTTGTTATCGTGTACAATTATCTGTGTGTTCCCAGTGTTTTGACTTGTGGAGGACAGTAGGAAGAAACCTTACCAGATTTATTTGTTTGTTAGAGGGGCCAGCCACTGTCAAACATCCCGTGTCGGGTTTAAAAGGCTCCTCGTCTCCACATCTTCATAACGTTGTTGCCCGCAGTCTTGAAGCACCATGCGGGGGTTAGCCAGCTAGCTATACTGAGGCAGCTAAGCTAAAAACAATAGCACGGCTAACGGCTGCACACGTCCACAGAAAAGTCCTCACAGCAGCTTGTTGAAGGACACCGCCGCCACCACTTTAACCGAGAGTCCTGGGTTTCGCCTAACTGGATAACTTATAAAACAATAAACCGGACAGAAGACGGTGTGACAGCTCCAACAGCAACTGCCGCTAACCAAACTCCCACACACGCAGGAGCCCCGAAAAGAGTGGAAGTTCCTCCCATTACATTTTTCCTGCTACAGAGGGACTCCAGAGGGACAACAACAGGCCTCCGGAGCAGCCTGTTACACTACAATCTACAGTAAGGTTAAAAAACTACCGTTAAAAAAACTAATTAGGCTAAGTTTGTAACCGGTGTGTGGCGGAGTGATACATGAAAAGTTAAAAGTCCCAGTGATGTTGTACTAGGGCCTTAGAAATACATATAATTAATACACATAATATAATTCTCTTTAGATGGCATTGTGTTGTACTATTAGCACTCTACCTCTCGTCCAATCAAATTGCTTGGTCAGAACTAACTGTTGCATAAAATATTGTTTCAAAATAGTGGTTATATCTGCACCCTTTCACCCCTAGTCCCTTTTAGAGCAACAAAGAATGATAATAGGAGATAAACTCACGCCCCATTTCCTGCTCTGTAACTATGTATAGTATGTAATAGCTTGCACTAGATAACGTTTACTCATTCATCTTAACACACTGTCATTTTTATAACACTTTTTTCCCCAAAACAAACACTGTGTGTCTCCTTGTAGTGTGTCAGGATGTCAGTAGATGGTGATGTTGCTTCACACTTTGAGCTGCAGCCAGGCTCAGGACAGTTCATGCTCACTCTGTGGTATCAGGGTTCATTCAATCCGTCATACCAAAATAAAACTTCCTGGTAATGATATGAGTAATGTGTGTTCAGCTGCTGAGAGGTTGTGCAGACAGTGGTGATCTTTTTGTGGAAATAGACTGCTCATTGTGTTATCTGTTGGCACACAGACAGTCTATCAAGATACATCGAGTAAGCGTCAATCAGCCTCTTTAGAATCAGGTTCAGCTGTAATTCTGTGATTGAAAAGGGGATTTCAAAACAGTATGGGCACAAGAGGCAAAACCATAATGTATAAAAACTCTCACATAGCTTTCTTGTGAATTACATGTACCCTTCTTTTAGACATGTTTGTAGGTGTTCATTCTTTACGTTTGGTAATAGTATATGCTGACATAAATCTAACTTTAAAGACTTGATGGTCCAGTGGGGAGGATTTAAGTTATCTGTTGGTGTGCAATATTCATCACAATGAGACAAAAGTCCAAGAGCTTAAAAGCAGGGCAATTTTATTTAATTTATCTATTTCATTTTCAGAGAGAAAATAAAGTATTGATAACATCAAAAACAGCAATAGTGTGCATTGGTAGGTAAATAAAGTAAAACATATCAAATGAGGAATTCAATTTACATGATACACACAGTATGGCTGAGGTGAAAAAGACAGAACAAAGGAAAGTAATACTTAATGCCTCTAATCAGGCTGAAATGATTCCACCTGAGGGGGAAAAACAGCTTGAGCTGTTTTTCCCCTTCTCTTTTTATAGACATCTGTTTATTGCTTTTTCAATCATCAGACGGGACAGACTGAAAATAAATTATCCAAAATGCTACAAAACGGTGAAGAATTCACACATACAGACACAACTCAACAAAGACAAGGTAATATAAAATATGCAGTATAAATCTTAAATAAACCACAGGGTTGCTTTACATTTTTATTATTGACACTTCGCTTCTACATAATCAATAAAGGGTTGCCAAGTCTTATTAAATCTGTCAACAGAGCCTCGTAAAATAAATCTGATTTCTTGTTCTAGTTTAAGGTGCTGCATAACCATCTCCTATCAACAAAATGTAGATGGGTGCTTTTCCCCTTCTCAGGCCAAGTCTTGTGATACCTGGATGGAGACTTCTGACAATATTCTTTGGTTTACAGTCACCAGAAACTGAGAATTGTTGTGTTTTTGTTACCTTAAAATGGGCGATTTACATCTACATACTGAGCTCTTCCATGGAGTTCACTGTGTTGTTTCAGTAGCCCAGAACAGACAAATTAAATGCTGGCCATCAATAGAGCTGTTTGTGTTTTCATATTGGCCACCATAGTTGTCCCAGTGCTTGGCACACAAGAAGGGTTTCGCTTCTGCAACCTCACAGCTAGATGCCACCGAATCCTACGTACCAGACCTTTAATTTAAGCTTCATTTTCACCATATTCCTTTAGATTGTGTGCTGTACTTCTGTGATCAGTAACTACTGTTTCCTAATTCTTAGAGTAGTGGTAGTACTTCTAAAAAGTAAACAGTGGGTCAGCCCTCCGGCAGAGGCAGCAGTTGCACTCCTGTTCAGTGGAGTACGGCTCAGCTGGCTCATGCAGCTCGCCAGTTGCTGCTCAGCCCCTGCATGGGTTTCCAATTCCAGCTCCATGTGCTGCAGCTCCCCTCACTTTTCTCTGTATTTACTGCCGGGCTATTTGAGGAACTACAGGAACTGAGAGGTTCTGACCCTTTTTAGGCCTTACACAACTAAATGATATGACAGTCTGCTTGCTTGTCTCTTGAAAAACATCACACAGAGTCTTATTTGTTCATAAAATATCTCTCATGTATATTGAAAAAGATATAATTTCTAAGTTTGTGCAGCATTTTGGTGAAGCTCAACCATGCCATGCCACCATGGTTGGTTGGAGACCATGCAGAGGTTTACTGGAGTCTTTAGTCTCATAAAGCAGATTTTACATTATTTTAAGTAAAACTGACTGTCAATAGGAGACATCCCACCACTTTAAAACAGGGTGCATTTCACAGGCATATAAGCATCTTGTGTTTTTATTCTACAAAAGAAAGAAATTTGTTGCAAACTCTCTCTGATCAGGGGTAATGCTTCCCGTTCTAATAAACTGTGATGCTGAGTGAAAGCAGCATGCTGGACGCTGTAAAATCTGACAAGTTGATCTTACTGAAAACAATCTTGGAAACCAAATCGCCTTGAAAAAGTAAAGTACATATAACTATTAATCATAATATACATTTACTATATATCTAATTGTTACATTTACTTAAAATTTAGCTGTATTTACTTAATTTTGTGGAGTTGTTGCAGCTCAAAAATGACAAGAGAAATGACCTTGTTCTTTCTGCGTGTTGGCAACTTCAGTAAAGTCTGACTTCACTTGATCATGACAGGATTTTGCCAGTGATGAAGTTATCTGCGAGTTCTGTTTTGTTTGCATGTTTAGGGAAATATATAAATATGACTGACTAGTTTGCAGCCAGCAGAATATAGATTTATAGCACAGTAAACTTGGTTTACTGAAGTTGCTAAAAGTTTTAAAGATGGATTTGATTAAACTTGTCATTTTTAAGTTGCAACAGCTTTGCAAAATTAAGTACATATGACTCAATTTTAAGTGAGCTTAAAATGAGCTATAAAGTTAGCATGAATTAAGACTGATAGTTATGTTTACATACATTTTTTTGAGGCAGACAATTTTCTAAACATTTTAAGTAAAATTCCCTTGTCAGATTTTACAGTTTAATACTTTCTGATAAAACTGCATTGGAGACAGTTTGATCGGCGAATATCTCTCTTTAAACCAGATTCAGATTACAGTAAAATGTCTTTCTACCCCTCAAAGATGTTTGTCTTTTCTACAGGTTTCAGGAGAGGATCAGGAGTCTTGTTTACCTTCACTGGAGCATTAGAAAGCAGCATTAGAAAGCAGTGCATACTCAGCAAGGAACTGATCTGTGCAGCAAGCATGTCTTTAAATAAAAAGGTTTGCCTGTCTGGACAACAGAATTTTGTTTCAAGGTAAAATTTAAGATATATATACTCTCAAAGCACTGTTACCTGTCCTTTTACAATATCCTCAGACTTTCTTCACTGCATCACCTGAGATAGAAAACTAATCACCATCAAGCCTCCTGTCTGTTCTACCATACATGCACCACGGGAGCCCCGGTCGTTGCACACACTGCCACACTTAAAAAGGTAGAACATTAGTGTACAGCATGTGTATTGGTTCCAGCGATTGAATGCCGAGGCTTGTGCTATTCTTACACTTTCTCTGTCACTCTGACCCTCTGTGCTCTCATGAGACAGACAGAGAGTGGTGACTGGAATAAAAAAAACTGAGTTAGTAGCTAGGTAGATAACTGAGCGAGCTCCTAAAAAATCTTCCATTTGTCTCCACCTGTCCACCTCTCTCCCTTTTATTTTACTGACTAAATAATTATTTACTACATGACTTGCAATTTAAAAAAAAAAATAATACTGCACTTCTAAAAAAATATTCTCCTTGTCCAGAGTCTCTCCTGCAGCTGGCTGGGTTACATATCTTCTGACAAACTGAACTCATTTTTCCTGCCACCTGCTGCACATGCCCTTTCACCTCCCTCTTTCTCCTCCCCTTCCCCTAGTCGACTTTCCAGGAGCCTCCCTGGACTCTCCTCCTCCTCGGCCCCTCTGACCTCCCCTCCTCCCTCCCCTCTGTCTCTCGCTCCCTGACAACTGCCAGCCCCTTTACATTTTAGGCGTTTCACTGGCCCTCAGATCAGAAATGGCTCACAACAAGTACATAAAAGTAGCTCTACTTTGCTCTCTGCAGCCCCTCCACTGCCCGACCCCCTCCCACCACACACACACACACACACACACACACACACACACACACACACACACACACACACAAACAAACACACCCCTCCACTCACAGAACTGACATTCCCCTAATTCACTCTACAGAACTGACATTCCCCTAAAAACTTGCAGAGCCAATTAAGGCAACTTAGCATTACAGCCCAACAAACAATGCCTGATTAAAATAAGTAAAAAAGGCATAAAGATTCGACTTGCCATGCTCATCAATAACTTTTCTCTTCCACTTGTCTCTCCGCATAACACCATGTTTACACTGTATGTCGTATCCAACCACATGCAATCCATACTGAGGCTTTCTGTGGCTGCTATAATGAGAATCCAGGTCATGAAAGGTTGCATGTTAACATTTTTCTGCTCCCACACAAATCCCACTTTAGGTTATGATATAAGAGCACAATGATGACTTGTATGTTTGTACCAACAATTAAGAGTTTTTGCTCATTATTTCTTTAATTGCCGCCTTCTTGTAGAAAATCTAACATTTTGTGAAAAAAATGTTATGGAACAAAAAGCTAAATTTTACAACATCTCTTGTAGTGTATATGAAGTTCTAGAGATGTTAATCCACATTTATTTAATCCTATTTACTATTTTTTGTCAACACAGAAACATTTGCTGCTTTTGGCAAAGAATCCCCAGTTGTTCATAGGTCAGGGTTGCCAATTCTCATGACAGATTTTGTCTGTCGTCTCTTCTCTGCTCATTTAAATCCCCAAATTAAGCCTTTTTAGATACATCTCTTACTTTTTCTTCACACGTCTCTCTGCTCCTCCGCCATTGCTCGCTTCCTTTGAGTTTATTATAAGCTCCTTCGCACCTCCTATTACACACCTTCTGGTGTCTCATGCCACAACACACACACAAACATACATGTGTATGCATGTACACACGCTCAATTTCTCACTCCCACATGCACACATGCACACATGCACACGTGCACTATAGTTCCCCTCCTCCATTAGAGTTATAATTAATCCAACTACTCCAGTGACAGAGCAGAGTAGCCCCTGCAGATAAGGTTTCAGCTGTTGGCTGTTTCAGTGGTTCTCTCCTTATTTACTCAGACAGACGTGTGTGAATATCAGACCATGTGGTCTGCAAAGGAGCACAGTTTGAATTAATCTAAGTGTAAATTTCTTCTATTGGGTGTGCATGTGCACAATTAAGAAACGGGATTCCAGTTTGCAATCTCCTAGTGTTGAAGAACCAGATCTTCTGTGCACATGCACTAATAATCATTATGATTTGTATTTTAACATGTTACACATTCAATTAAGGCTGAAGATGGAGATAAGTACTTTCACAGTGTATAGATGCACTAGTTTTCCTCTAATGACTACATATTGGGCGTAAATTCATGCAGACTAGATCAGGCTGCAGAATTTAATGCAATCAATTACAAATACTCAATTTAAAATGTAATTAAATTTCATGACTGAAATAATGAAGCATCACATATTTCACTGTTCACACAACAAAGTTCTCCTCAGTTGTTTCAGATGATTTTCTGTTCTCTTGTATTGATCACCATGATGTAAATTGAACTCTTAATTGGCATTTTGGGGCTGCAGCTGGCTGACCTGTCAGTCAGTTGTTTGGGCCCTGGCTCTCTCTGTGATCTAAATCTGTTCAGATGAGGGCAGCATTTTCCCGTTTTAAGGCTGGATGAGGCCTACTTGCAGCAAATCTATAACCCTGGTTGGTAGCAACTGGCGTCTCCCCCAGAAAACCCCCACTGAACCGCGCGCACCTTATACGGCCCTCGAGGTGGGACCGCGAGGCTCGATGGGAGGTCAAAGCGACAGTTCCATATATGGCGCGCGCTCTCTTCTCGTCGGGGGCGCGCGCCGTTGGTCCTCTCCTGTCACCCAATGGAAGGGGCCCCCACCTTCCCCTGCGCGGGGCGCGCCTCCTTGCTGCGCCCCCACCCACTCCGCACCCTCGGCCTGTCAGCATCCTAATATGGCAGAGGGCCGGGATGGGGGCCAGTGCTGAGGTTTGTGAATGGTGGAGCTCGGGTATATAAGGTGGACGGGCCGCAGAGAGGATTGTAGCTGGTTCAGCAACAGCACTGGTTGGGTCTTTCTCTCCGAGCCGCAGACACTCACCCTAAGGTAAGACCCTGCTGGGACTCCTGAAGCCTCACATCCAGACTGGGACACCAGACTAGGCCTTGAACACTGGAGCATCTACTGGAAAAGGAGTTAGACAGGAGATCCAGGGACAGGACGCCCAGGACCAGATACTGCTGGAGGCAACATGGGCAGCTCCACTGGAGGATAGAGTAGACTGTAGGAGAGGCTGGATGCTGGAGGAGAAGGGGAAGACTTCTAAATAATTAACAGTAGGCTGAGATGTGTCAGTGCTGGACAGGAGAAGATATTATTTTATTATTATATTATTAATATATTATTATATTATCTGAACTTTCATCTTTGGAAATTTTTGATAAATTTATAGATAACGTAGAGTGGCTGACTTCAGCATCTTCAGAGGTGTAAAACTGAAGCCTGAAAAGGTGCTGATGCAGCAAGACGCAAACCTTCAGATCAATTAAAAAGCCAGGATAGCTTACCTGAGGCAGGTGATAATGACAGAGACTGTTAGTGGATTAAACTGAACACAACTCAGATCTTTAATTTTGTTCAGGTAAATTTAGAATAATACAGAGAACAGATCATCAGTCGAGACTCATCAAATTCAGATACATATCTGAAGGAAAACGGTATTCAGTATTGTTCACTTTAATGTGATTTTTTAGGTTTATACGGGCATACGCCATGCGTAATGGCCTGGTGTCAGTGCGCCATGGATGCGTTTAGCGCAAGGCATGGGCCTGATCATGTTTAAGCTCCAGAATTATTATTTTTTCAGTAGGCCTAAATATTTTTTTTAGCATTATTAGTCTTTGCAATTAAGACGCCTGGTGTGAGCTTGCAGGAAACAACATTTTTCTACACATTTTGTATTGCCATGTGCGCTTGAATTAGTGTCCTGAGCTCTTTTTCTCCTCCCCTCTCACAGAAGCCAACATGTGTGACGACGATGAGACTACCGCCCTTGTGTGCGACAACGGCTCCGGCCTTGTGAAGGCTGGCTTCGCCGGAGACGATGCCCCCAGGGCCGTGTTCCCCTCCATCGTTGGCCGCCCCCGTCACCAGGTAAATAGCGGAGGAAATCTCCACACAATAAAAGGAAAAAACAACTATTGTAGGTTATGGGGAAAAAATTAAAATAATCACAATTATTGTAATCATTAAACTGCTGTCAATTCATCTGTAAAAATAAATTCGATCAACACCAGTTTTTAATAATAATAATAGTAAGAAGAAGAAATTCAGACAGTTGTACACAATTTGGCAGAGGGAAATAACTGGAGAAAAGAACACATTTAACTGAAATTTCAATATTTTAGTGTAACAATTTTAAAGTTTTTAAAGTTAGAAACTCTCCGGTGATAACAGCGTGGCATTATGTATTTTGAGCTATTTAAATCTGACTCCTTTTACCTTCAGCAATGTGGCCTTTGACTCCTTGAGACTAAATTTGTCACAGATGAATCGACAGTCACACAATTGCTCTCTGTCTGTCTCTGTGACCCACGCTGTTATTTGGCACATCCACGCAATGCTCAACGTGCCTTTTACATCACACAGCAAAGACTTTAATCTGGGCAGAAGAAGGTCATACCTCTGTTTGGATTATTTGACGTAACATTTCCATTATCTCGCCCTCTCCTCCCCCTTCAGGGTGTCATGGTCGGTATGGGTCAGAAGGACTCCTACGTCGGCGACGAGGCCCAGAGCAAGAGAGGTATCCTGACTCTGAAGTACCCCATTGAGCACGGTATCATCACCAACTGGGACGACATGGAGAAGATCTGGCACCACACCTTCTACAACGAGCTGAGAGTTGCCCCCGAGGAGCACCCCACCCTGCTCACTGAGGCCCCCCTGAACCCCAAGGCCAACAGAGAGAAGATGACCCAGATCATGTTTGAGACCTTCAACGTCCCCGCCATGTATGTGGCCATCCAGGCTGTGCTGTCCCTGTACGCCTCCGGCCGTACCACTGGTAAGACTGACAGCAACAAACAGCTGTTCATCAAAAACACACAGACGCAGCTTCCTAAACACACATAACACAAGGAGGAAAAAGCCTTTATGATAGAACATAATGTAACTGATACATGTAAATGATAAAAATGATGTAACAATAATAAGCAACACATAATATTAACTGCGCCTTAATGCGCCAAATCCCCCTGGTGCCAATTTGCGCACGACTTTTACGCACAGTCGGCCAGCCTTTCTGGGACTGTTTAAGCTCTTTTACGCCTCTTATAATTCATACACCCAGTGTGTATTTGTAACGATCCACTCCCTCACCCACTTTAACCTCAATTTTACGCACAAAACTGATATGTTTTAGGACTCTTACACGCCTGGACTTTACTAAATTCTCGCTTTGCCTCTCTCCAGGTATTGTGCTGGATGCTGGTGATGGTGTGACCCACAACGTCCCAGTCTATGAGGGTTACGCCCTGCCCCACGCCATCATGCGTCTGGACCTGGCTGGTCGCGATCTGACCGACTACCTGATGAAGATCCTGACTGAGCGTGGCTACTCCTTCGTGACCACTGGTGAGGAACCCAGCCTCCTCCACTAATGAAGCACCTGAAAGAAAGGAGCGAAACATCAGATATAGACACTAAATTATTAACACAACCTCATATTTTTATTATAGTGGCAATTTTGGAGCAGTTTGCTACACGTAACAGGGATAATTAACAGCAACCTGACCAGCAACAGTAAAGAAAAAAATATATAATTGATAAAAATGTCACAGACGCAGTGAAAATTGGATGCAGCTGCGTGTTCAAGAAATGCAAGTTTCAGCTTCAGACATTTAACTTTTGTAGCTCAGCGCACTTAATTAGTCTGCCAATACACAGCCGGTGTTTGTCTGTGATCTCCGCTGTTTGTCACTCTGAACAAAAACTCATCAACTTGTCTCCCCACAGCTGAGCGTGAGATCGTGCGCGACATCAAGGAGAAGCTGTGCTATGTGGCTCTGGACTTCGAGAACGAGATGGCCACCGCTGCCTCCTCCTCCTCCCTGGAGAAGAGCTACGAGCTTCCCGACGGTCAGGTCATCACCATCGGTAACGAGAGGTTCCGTTGCCCCGAGACCCTCTTCCAGCCCTCTTTCATTGGTACGCCACATAATCTTTAATTTTTCCCCTCATTATTAGCAGCACTGAAGATATCGCCCAAAATTAGATACTCTCCCTCTTTTTAACACTTGCCCCTCTCACCTTACCAGGTATGGAGTCTGCTGGTATTCATGAGACTGCCTACAACAGCATCATGAAGTGCGACATTGACATCCGTAAGGATCTGTATGCCAACAATGTGCTCTCCGGCGGTACCACCATGTACCCTGGTATTGCTGACCGTATGCAGAAGGAGATCACTGCCCTGGCCCCCAGCACCATGAAGATCAAGGTAAATATCATGACAACAAAAACTTTATGAAATATCTCAAAATTAAAAGTTTTGAGCACAGAAAAATAAGGCGCTGACACTTTATTGATCAATTTTTCTCCTTCCCTCTCCTCCAGATCATTGCCCCTCCCGAGAGGAAGTACTCCGTCTGGATCGGTGGCTCTATCTTGGCTTCCCTGTCCACCTTCCAGCAGATGTGGATCTCCAAGCAGGAGTACGACGAGGCTGGCCCCAGCATTGTCCACAGGAAGTGCTTCTAAATCCTCCATCTTCGTCTCCAGCTTCTCCATCCTTTACACCACCAGCTACTATCTGGAGATTAAGCGAGAAGGAGGAACAACCTCTGCGGCACAGCAACAATCTGCTGTCAATGGACTGTCTGTCTGCGCTATTGACATTCATATGCATGTTTTATCCTCTTAAAATTTGCATATTTTGTTGCTGTTTGTTGTCTGTGTTGCACGGAGAAAGGCTGTGAAAATCCACCACTGAACCATGCATCCACCCAAAAAAAACTTTAATAAAAAAATAAGAACAACATGTTGCCCAACACATGTGAATGTAAGTGTATATACATATTGATAATTTATTAAAGTCCATTATTTGGTATTTTCGACCATGGCCTTGTTTTTCTATAAGAGGGAGGGATGAAAAACAAAATTTGGTAAAATTTTAAAAATATAAATACTGGAATAAGGACGATTTCTTGCAAAAGGGTACCTTTCAAAAAAGATTCTGCCTTCAGAATCGCAAGAATCATCTTAAAATTCAATGAAAATCTCAACAACAAAGGGGGAAATAATGGGAAAATTCACCAAAATCAACATAACAATCTAAGGAGAATCATAACTGACACTGCAATTAGCCACACCAACTGTGTGACACACACTGCCTCATAAACCAATCAGCTGATTGAGGGCCAAGGGTAGGTTCATAGGGGTCGATAGCTGGCATGACTCCCTTCATCATAACTGAATGGGTGAGAGAGAGGGAGACAGGGCGTCCCATCAGCCACTGCAGGCTGGGGGGCTGCTGGATGACGGAGGTGAAAGGCGAAGCCTGAAAGCTCCGACAGTCGTAGTTTGACTTGCCAGGAATGTGCCTGGGCAGCAGCAGCAGCTCCTCTTTAGACCGAGCGGATCAGTAGCATGGGACACCTGACACCCGGCTCTGAATCCCGTTGAGCTGCCTGTCCCTGCACCCATACGCGCAGCCCCGGGCCCCAGACCATCTTTAGACAAAACCAGACCCCATGCACACTGCGGCATCTCCGTGGCCCTACCTTATATGCATAGAGGCTCAACAGGTTATCTGGGTGTGGGGTTTGGGTCCGGGCTAATAGCACAATGGAGTGTGATGGGCGCGTCTCAAGCGCGCACCACCCTGTGTCCACCTACCAGACCCAGCCTAATAAAGACACCCCTCATGCTGTTACTTTGACGTTTTATTTTCTTAACATCTCGACTCCAGGTGCAAATAGACCTATAGCAGACAGACTTGAGTGCATACATGAATATTAAGCTAGGCATGGTAGGTTACTTTTTGGAGGCATTAGTAGCCATGTAAAGCAAGTGGTGGAAGAGCTATTAAAAGCCTTTATGTAAAAGCACTAATAGCACCCTGTAAAAATACTCTTTTAAAGTCCTAAATGGTACTTTAGTAAAAGAATATATTTTCAGGGAAAAGTGCTTTAGATATTAAAAGTAAAAGTACTACATACAGAAAAACAAACAAAACAAAATAAATAAAAATAAAAACCCTCAAAATTATTTTAATAAACAGACACTCCCTCCCTAAAAAACACCCCAAAAAACTAAATGAAAAAAAAAAAACCCTCAAAATTATTTAAAAATAATAGAACCCACCCCCCAAAACACAAAACAACCTAAAAATTACACATATATAAAAAAACAAAGAAAAAACACAAAATTATGAAAAAAAAAGACTTACATGTTTATCAAAATAATTGACAATTAATATTCTGCCAGCCAACTGATTGACTAATCAACTAATAATTGCAAGTTACTAATATAAACTGCATTTGTTTTTGACAAAACATCATAATTTATAAACTTTAATGCAAACATCTAAATTTGTAATTAAAGATTTCAAATAAAAGTAGTGAAGTAAGAAGTTCAATATTTTCCTCTGAAATGTAGTGGAGTAAAAGTATAACGTGACATGAAAAGAAAATACTCAAGTACAAGTGGGCTACCTCAGATTTGTACTCAAGTATCTACATTTTAGCAAACACAGTTTAGCTAATTTACGTGTTGAATCTGTGCATACTGTCTAAATAAAATACAACGAATTATCTCTCCATCTTCCTTTTAACATTTGATGGAAATCATTATCAGCCAAGTCATCTGTAACCGCCTTGACCGCATTCCTGACATCCCGGCCCGGGCCACCTGTTGCGGGTGTGTTTGGCTTTTTAAAAACGTCCTCGGGCGGGCGGAGCTTAGAGACGCAGCCTGTGATTACAGCGGCAGCGCCGTGCAGCCAGCGACAACGCCATCTGTTCTGCTCTGCTTCCGTGAAACCCGAGCCCAGTGTAAGTATATATACACCGTACACAAATTTAGACTCTTACAGCCCTGAATTTCTGCTGTCAAACCGGACACTGTGATGGATGAGAGTCGAGGGATTGTCAGTGAGATTTTACGTTTGGCTGCTACCTGCGAGCGCTTACAGGCGATTATCGGTGCATCATGTAGTCATATGATCTACAGACATCTCTGCAAATGACACGGACACATTTGTTACAAGAAGATAAAATGTAGCAACGGGCAATTGATTAACCATTGACACTCTGTTACGGTGTAATAGTTTATAGTATACAGTCCAATATGACGATTTAACACACAAGCCTTTGAATAAAAAACATTGTATTTCAGTAATAAGGAAATGAGGTTGTAAGGATTTGTAACACAACAGGTTATAAAACCATGTGCTGACCAACAAAATCAAATAGGTGCTTCTTAAAATTACACACCGATACCATCCAGTAAATTCTATTAGCCTATTTATAGATTTTATTATGAATGACAAATGCACCCTCTTTAACAATATGGTAGAACACTTGTTTTATTCAATGTGTACACGTGACTATCTTCTGGACTGATTTTCAGTTGGATCTCCAAGCAAGAACATATCACATATCACAGAACCTGATTTGTCAATAATATTAAAAAATCCAAATGTATCCAAGAATGAACAATATGTAATTAATTTGCTCATAATTATAGCCCCCCCACCTCTCTTTTTCCCTTTTTTTTTTTTAAGAAATTGCCCTCGTATACCACTTTTAAAAAATCAGATCTAGCTTCATATTTTAAAACAATATTGAACTTAAAGATACGTAATAAAAAAAACAAAAACTATTACTTTATGCAAATCTTACAGCTTTATTAGATAAGTAATTAAGTAAACCCATGTGTGTGCTCATACTTGTGTCTATTTTATTTTATTTGTCTGTCTGGTTTGTATTGACCATTGAATATACAGTTTTCAACACTTTAATAAAACGATTTTAAAAAAACCCAAAAAATATATTCTCATCCAGTGATTACAGCTGACCTTTATTTTGGAATACTCGTTTAGACTGCCTGAGCCAATCAGCGGAGGAGCTAGGAGCTACGTCATCGCGTTCAAGTAACGTCTGTTTACTGTCAGCGCTCGGTAGCGGCAGAAACGGACGGTTACTATTAAAAATTCAGCTTTTTTTTCGAGTAAAGCGCCAGTAGGCTTCACAGAGGAGGTGAACCGGTCTATAATTTTGTCAAAGCTAGTCTTTTATGTCCACACCCAGCCCAGAGAGGTGAACTCATCCCGGGGAGAGGGTGAAGTAGGCGGGCACTGTAGTAGAGGGGGAAGCCTCCAGCTGCTCCGCTATTGGCTTTAACTGACTCCACATTATGGTTTAAATGTCTGGCGGTGATACCAAACCTCAAAGAAAACATCGTAACTTACATATACGAGAGCCTCGTTTAAGCTTACAACACCTTTTTTTTCGGTGTTGCACATAGACATGTTATTCGCGAGTTAGCTTTTTCATACAGTTTGTGTTTTTCAGTTCAAGATGGTGACCAAGAGGATCCGCTCGGAGTACATGAAGAAATTCAAAGACCCCAAATGGGAGACCTACACTAAGTGTTACGAGGAGATGCTGAAGTACAGGCTGACCCGCAGACTGCTGGAGCACACACACAACCCCTGGTTCTGGGGTGGCCAGGACAGTGATTCAGACTCCGGAGGGAGAAGCCCCATTCCTCCCAGTAAGAACCAGGTCCGAGCTGAGACCAGTAGAGACAGGACGCAGGCTGAGCTGGAGGAGTGTGAGGGGGCGAGGGTGGAGAGAGAGCAGGAGCAGCAGAGCAGAGCCACGGGGTCTGTACCCAGGCTTCCCCTTCAACAGGAGGAGGAGGACAATGTGTCTGCAGTCCATGGTAAATGGTTTTTAATCCTTTGAAACCTGGATCGTCATCGTGTGTGTGTGTGTGTGTGTGTGTGTGTGTGTGTGTGTGTGTGTGTGTGTGTGTTCAGATGCATTTCCAAAGTCATCTGACCCTTTAAAACCTGAGCAAATTGATTTGACTTTTTTGATTTTCCATAACCAGCTTGGCAAGTGGTGAGAAAATAACCTAAAAATTAGTTTTTTATATATATATATATATAACATTCTTAAAGCAGTTTTTAGGTCATTTTCTTGTTTGTATGGGTTTTTGTTTCAATCAAACCAATTTTCTCTGGTTTCAAAAAGTTAAGATAATATATTGGAATAATGCAGGTTTCTCTGCTGTAACATATCATGTCATTCACCCCTCTCAGGGTCACAGCTTGAAGGTGGCAGAGACACAGGAGTACCAGAGGAGAACAGAGAGCAGCAGACCTCCAGGGAACAAGACAAAGGTAATTTAAAGACAAAAAGTACTGCAAAAACTGTATAGCTGATAAAAATAAACGATACAACATTCATGAGATTCATTACAATAAACGATGAAAGTTTTACCAAACTGCTCCCAGATGTCACAAAATGTCATGAAGTTCTTATAAATAATACTAATATCACATTTGTGAACCATGTGCCACACAGTATATCAAATTGCGTGGGCAGAGAATGCATTACCGCCTCACTATGTATTGATTCATAAATTACAAGAGCAACTTTATCTCTGCATTCTTGCAGATGATCTTTCTCCAAGGAACTTACTGTATGTACACTTGAAATTACCAGTATCAGGCATTTTGGTGCCGCTTTGACCAGTTTGTCGTCTCTATTTGTAGAGAGAGACACTGCAGAACCCCGACCACAGCAGAGTAAACCCCCAAAATCCTCAAAGCAAACATGGCGCTCCCAGCGGGTCAAGCCTGCACCAACACGGCAGCCCAGGGACGACAGTAAGGAGAGCAGACATCCTTTCGCTCTGTATGGTTCAGGAGAGAAAGATGCAGACATGGCGAGCAGGAAGACGCACAATGTTGGCCCTGTGGCTTCGACCACTGAGGTGATCTTTCTTTCTGTTGCTCTGTGGATCTAAACCTAACAAGCTGTGCTGTGGTTGAACACAAGTGTCAGCGGGAACTGGCAGTTTCTCATGACATTTATTCTCCCGGTAGATCCACGAGTCGGCTCTTCGTGCCAAGACCAGGCGTGAGGTGGAGCGTCAGATCCAGGTCCAGAGAACAGAGCGACGGAGAGCCAAGTCTGCCGATGTAAACAAGGCCAGAAAACTGGTGCAACCAGAATTCAACCCCTGGCTCACTGAGTACATGCGCTGCTTCTCTGCTCGCTCCCGATAAGAAACACACGCAAACACACTCGGCAGATATTCTTACTCGTACATCAGGGTGATTCCAGACAAAAATACAAAATAAAGCCATTATTGCCTACCACCCCTTGAGCTTAAATACCCATAAATGTAGAATAGAGCATGGGGTGGATTGATTCATTAAAAGGCTTGAGAATGTGCATCACTCTCACATTCAGGATATTAACTTACAAAACTTTGAAATTCACTGTGTGGCTTATTCTCCCAGATGTGTACTATCATGTTTTTATATAGATGTTTAAATACATTTTAATATACTGTACAAGAAGAACCATTTTACAGGGTATACACGACTCTTGAAAGAAAAGATTTGAAAGTAAATGTATAATTAACAGATTCATCTACTGTATACTGATATTTTGATTAGAATGAAGAGTCTTAAATGCATTTTACAGCCATACTTTGATGCAGTCCCTTTAAACACAGCTATATATAATGTATACATTATACAGGGATTAAACCACAGTGGACTCACACAGAAGCACAGATTCTGCCACATTCCTAAAAACAGTTCTGGCATCAAATGTGAGATCACAAACATGAAGAATGTACATACTCTTATTGTATACACACAAAACCAAACACAGTCGAATTGTTTGTATTCCAAAAAGTTGTGCTAAGCACAGCAAGATGGCTTAATCAACTAAACCTTTTTTCTAACATGTATGCAGCTTTCGATGTGGATAAGCATTTTTTTTATTTGTGCTAAATATAATGAATTGATTGAATCACAGAAATCTGTTTTAAGAGTTGTGCAGCTTTTGATTTTCAGATCTTTTAGCGCTGTGATGTCGCTTGTTGTGGTGCAACTGACTTCATTTGGATGAATAGTAACTCACAATCTACTCACAGTCAAATTCAAACTTTGCACAATCACAGTTGTACAATGCAGCACATTTACTCATTAGCATTTTACTATTATACATGTTAGTGACAGGCGAGTGTTACTGGAGGGCTCGGATGAATGGTCAGACACCAGCTGGTGGTTAACAGGGGTTTATCTCAACATCAGAGTACTTCAAGTTAAATTAATTAGCTGTACGTGCTGGTACCAGTAAGTCCGTCTGCAAAGCACATCTTTCTGCATGCACAGCTTTCTGCTCCTTGTCATCTTCCTGCCTGGCACCTGACTCTGCCTGCTTATGTCAGTAGTGTATCAGACCCAGCTTCACGCTGGTACTTAAAGAGAAACATTTCTGATTTTTTAAAGCTGTGTTATGGCAGTGCGTGACGGTGAATGGTGTTGGAAGACTAAACTCTGTTCATTTATTGCAGCCCGCCAGCTGATTACAGCTGATCTGCTTACATACCCCCACCGCTGAACTGAGGCTGAGGTAACATGTGGCTGACAGCCAACTGCCTCCCTACCTTGAGGAGGTTTAGATGGTAACCGAGTAATTTAGTGATGGAAGTAGAGAACAATACGCGTACTTAATGTTCTGGTGCAAATATCACAGCTGAGCTCTTCTATTTTATGGGTACTGCCAGTGTTCCTCCAAGGTCCAGTACATATTGAGACTATTTTTTACTAGCACTAAGACCCCTTGTTGTGTTGTGCCAAACAACAACTCTAAAGGGAAAAACCTCATGGAGATCAAAGGAACCTCCCACACCGCCAACAACAGGGGACCCAGCCATTTTTCCCAATTTTGACTATCCTTAGGCACAAATGTCCAAATCGCACGTTATTAAGACACGTCATTCATAGTACTCAGAGCTGCGTCGACTTTCCTGTGAGCATCCGCTCTCCACCCGCAGCTGATACCCAACCACGCCCACACTGCCACAGTGTCAGTAACCTGAAATAGTTTTATAACAACATTTGTATTTGTTCTTTGGTTGTGTTAATGGGTGTGTACGGTTATAAACTGACCTGGTGCTGTTGCAGTATGAAAATAGATGCGTGCAACTTTCAAAGCCATTGGATGATGGTGAATAGCGTGTTTCTGTGGTACTTGGGATACTGCAGTGTGTCTATTATACAGTCACTGGTCATGGGACTCTTTCAACCAGTAAAATGTAAAACAACCTACTGCTTATTTAGTTTTGTTTCAAAGTATAACAATCAAATGTTGAGGCCAAATTTCTTTATCATTACTGTTACTAAATATGCTTTAGAATCAAAAGTAGAGACATTACAACAAAGGACATTTAGCTAATGTCTAAAAACACAAGTACATAGAGCTGATTTACTGCTTACTGCTTAAAGCCGCATACGCTCTAAAGCTGGACCAAATCAAGCAGCACTTTGATAATCTGTTGTGTGAAATATTATTTGTACAGAATACCTTGCTACCTTTTAAGGTTTCCATGTAAGTTGTTCATTTTTTTGAATCTCTGTATATAAGTTTGTACGTGAGTATTTGTATGTTTAAAACATCAGATAGTTATTTGTACTTAGAAAAGAAGACAAAAATAGACTTTGAATCCTTCAAAACCACAAGAAATCAGATCCCAGTATCCATGACAAAATCAGCTCTGTGCCATTAAAAACTGGAGAAATGTCCTTTTCTCCTTTGCAAACTTAAGTTATTGATGTTATTGTTGTGAATATTGGGCAGAAAAAAGGGGAGGCCTGCGCTTTACATGTGGACATTTCACATTTTCTCTAAATCTTTATTTTGTTCTTGAAAGTCTGAGTTCAGTATTACATTACTTGCAATTTATTTAGTGTTTCAGTGTTTTTAAGTTGAATTATAATAAAGGTCAGACAAACAATGTGAAATTTTGTGCAATACTTAAATAATTAAATTTGAGCCAGTTTGGGTGTTTTAGATTTGATGAAACTTGACAGTCCAACATGAACATGATAGGTTATTCCTATTATTATTAAATTATTAATTTATGTCTTTCTTCATTTGTCACTGAGACCAAAATTTATAGGTAAGATCCTCTTGATACAGTACTTTGACACATGGTTTTCTGGGTTTAATAGTTTATGTATAGCAGTGAATATTCCTTTACAAAAGGACAGTGTCACCTCACATAATCATTCCACTCAAGAAATTAAATCAGTCATGATGAAAAAGAAATAGAGATTATGACCAATTAGCAACAGGAAAAGTGAAGTTCTAACCACTGGCAAACTCCACAGTGGAGATTCAGAAGTGCAAAATATCCAATACAATTTCATTAATATAATTGTAGGATGACACAAGGGTTGAAATTACAAAATACTGTAAAATTTCATGATATTTTATTATGTTTACATTTTAGGCTTTTACCTTACGGTGTACATATTTTATATGGTTCAGAGGAAATGACTGTTGAGGTTAAATGGTGTTCGTGCAAAGCTTTTAATAAATCACTTTTCCACCCGTCTGTTCACTGTTCATCTCTTTGAAATTACACTTATTATTCAGAAAACTTCAAGAAATCTTTTTAAAAGGAAGACATCAATAATGGAACAAAAATGCTTTTCAAAGACAATGCTATATTTGTAGTTTTTATTTTAAAAACATATGCTTTTATCATACACAATAAATTAAAAATCCATGATATTCATAATGACAAGAGAAAAACAGATGTCCATCAGTAAACAAAGGACATGATGATGTCATCAACACAAGACTGCGATCTGATGTGGAGCCGCCACTATCAGATGCATTCTTAAATGATATATTTATACAGTTTGAAGTGTGCTTGATTTAAAAGCTTAATGCATAACTATGAAGGGGCAAACATGTAAAAAAAACCCAAAAAAACATAACATTAACACAAACACACGTTGTAGTGCTTGAACACACCTATGCAAATCACACCTTTTCAGTCTAAATCTTCATAAAACAAAACCCAAGTTGAAGTGATTTCTTGTTGTGAGCTTCATGTGGCTGAACTGAACAAAAAGTATCTTTGGAGACAAAAAACTTGAAATGCATTTCGTTAGAATCACCTCACAGCTAGCAGTGAGGTATTCATGTAAACAGGCATAATTAATAAATGAGAGGGATCAGACATAATCAGTTGTAAGTGGAATCCTGTGGATAAAGAAGTGACTGAGTAGTGAATGCTGAATGTGCCGTTGTAAATCAAAAGATGACATTTAACTTTCACACTCCAAATTATTTAAATCAACCATGACGGAAAGCCAAATGTATCCTCAGAAATATTTCTGATTTTAAAATCTATTAGCTCGGACAATGATAAAACAGCATTTTTTTCCTCACATAAATATCAATATTGAAATCCCCATGTTTTTCCCATTCACAAACATACTGCAAACAGTACTGCCCGTCTATACTGCTTACAAGTCGCCAGTGTATTGTAGCTTAACATGATAACACAGTGGAGCATGAAAACAGATGCTGGATATATCTACTTTAATATACATATAATATCTCTTCATATTGAAATACTCTGCTATTCTGTCTGAGAAAACATGCGTCAGTCTCTATATACAGAAACACTGTACAGTGTATAGGATGCTGTAAGGGGGGGGTTCACAGAGGGGCAGAGAGCTGCGTAAAGAGTCAGGCAGGTAGACTGTTAGAAGGTGTGTAAGAAGGTAACAGAGAAAATGATGGGATGTAATAATGGGTGTGGAGGGCAGGCTGATGATGTCAGTTGGCAGCTGCATTGCCTGTGGGCTCTTTGCTGGGAGAGAAACAGATACAGGGAATGCAAAGTGTATGGGTGGTCAGTAGACTTTTAGTGGTGTGTTTTAAACAGGTGAGGGTTATGTTAACAGGCAATCGGAGCAGGAGGGTGGAGAAATAGTAAAACTGTAGGTGGGGAAGGTAATAAATATGTAAGTGTTTAAAGGAATAGTCCAACAATTAGTTTTCTTGCCAAGAGGGCGCTCCACAATTTTGATAAGTGTCGCTCGACAGAAATTGAACAGTCAGGCATCACTTTCAATTTATGCTTCAGTGAAAGGTTTTAAGTTATCTCCATAGTAACCAGAGACCAGAGTAATTTGCACGGACAGCTGTTTAAATCACACATACACATATAAACCCTATCTACAGCGACCGATCAGCTCTCAGTAAATCAGCATATCTCCCTCACTTGCTTATTTAAACCGGGAACTGAAATCTATAAATCACTAAATACAAACACTGTCAATTGCTTCCTGTGTCGCTGACATGAATATTTTGGTTCAGTAAATGTCTGCTGTCAGTCAGCCTGGTGAACTGCAGAGTCAGTTTGGATTGAAAACTAGTCTCTCCACTTCATCATTAATAACACTTCCAGTCACATTACGCAACAAAACACGACAGTGTCTGCGACATAACAAAATTATTCAGGTGCATGACGCGAAAGTTAAGTGTCCAGCGACATTTTTTTCTGTTGAAAATATGTCATTTCTGTAGAGCACCCGACCACAAATTAGACTTTAGATGAGAAAGATCAATAGCTCATGTCTGTGAATCAAGTATCAGTCTGGGGCCGAGGGGTTATTAAATAAGCATAATATCTGAAAGAGGAGGGAACAGGTTAGCCTGGCTAGCCCCAAAATCTCAAAATCCACCTACCAAAGCCTTTACAGCTGACTAATCACCAAACTATATCGTCTTTGTCTAACTCAGATGCAAAAGAAAAGACATTTCCCCTCAGTTGTCCATATGGAAGGTAGACAGGAATAGTGATAAGAGAAAAACTAAAATGCATACATTTGGGAGGTAAGCAGGCATGAGAAAAGGTAAGTATAAAGGTGAGAGAGAGGGGTAACATACATGTCAGTAATACATGTCAAAGGTTTGGTCCAGTAGTGGGGCAGAATGTTGGAGGGTGGGCGTTCTCTGGTTTCCATGGAGATGCTCATAGTTCTGAGAGGGGGCGTGGCTGGGAGTACTTTTCAGCTCTCTGCAGGTGCAGCCATGACAACAAAGGTTCTGAAGATTCCGTGCGAAGGGTCAAAGGTCAGAAAGGAGTCATCAACATAGCAACCTGAACCCTGGGTCCCCCGAAGCTGTTCTTCTCCTGGTCTCCATAAACACATCTGAAACACACTGATCACACACACACACACACAAAGAGAGACAAGAAAAACAACCCAAAAACATTAAATTGCATGCATTGCAACAATGCAGAGTTGTGACTTACCTCCTATTTGCAGGCAAAAAGCTGGTTGAACCAATATTATGTAAAGTCAATGCCATTAAAGGGCAACTCTGACAATGTTCAATATTTTTATTAATAAACCCCATAAAAAGTCCTGAACTAACAATGAATTGATCAAACTAACAAGTACCACAAGTATAGCCAAAGCCTGATATACTTCATTGCTCCCTACTGTGGAAGCGATGAACATGGACACTAATTTACTTTATGAGTCAATCCCACATTCATTGTCCTGTTGCTGGAAATATAAACACAAGCACCTAAAATCCGCAGCTGAGCACAGTCACCCAAAAACATGCTATTTACTCTTGTTTGAGTAACGTTTCCTAAAACCAGTGCCAAGCTGTTTTAGCCTTTTTCTATACGAAATAAAGAACTCTTTAAATTGATGATGTATGCCTTCAATAGGAACAAACGGTTATAGGGCTGAAAGCCAAATGAACTGGAGAAGACTGGTGCATTGTTAGTTTTGGTCTTTTCATGGGATATATTGTCAGTATCACAATATAGTATATCTACAGAGCCATATCCTATAAGTGAATAGTAAAAGCATGGCAAAAACCTTCCAGAATGACTGTAATAAAGATGTTAAACATAGTTTATTTCACTAAAAGAAGGAGCAGCAAAAAAAAAAAAAAAACTTAGACAAAATTAAAAACCCCATTTCATAAATCCTTCCACTGTGAATCTGTATTCAGACTGAGGTTTAATCACAAGATGAGTGACAGGAGAGCAGAAGACGAGGAGAGGCTGAGTGCAGCGGATGCACAGCACTGAGCAGAATATCAAGTCGCTCGAACTGGCTCATAAACTCTGACACTCTTAATAAAAAACCTTGCTCTGTGAGATAAAACAGCAAAATTAATATCATCTTATGATGCACACAGAGTCCAAACCCACCGGCCCTTTCACCTTGTCTGTGTTTGTAACTCCTCGCATCCACTAGCAGCCACACTCCTGGGTGCCCTGTGGCTGAGCACGACGAGGAGAACGTAGCTGTCGTAACGCAGCGTCGCCATACTGGATACCTGAACCCATCCTCTCTGGATCCAGCTCCCCTGAAAATGAGAGACAAGATTAGTGAAGAGACAGAGACGAGAGAGTGGACTTCACATTTGGACCACCATAAACTCTGAAAAGATGACATTAGTTGTCAGTAACAGTGTTTTTTAAAGATTATATTTTTGGGCTTTTGTTGCCTTTAATGGACAGGACAGTTTAAGCATGAAAGGGGGAGAGAGAGAGAGGGGGCGACATGCAGCAAAGGGTCAAGGCCAGAATTGAACCTGCGACCGCTGCGGCGAGGATTCAGCCTCTGTGTATAGGGCACCGCTCTATCCGCTGAGCCACCAGGCGCCCCTGTGATAGTGTTTCTTTAATATCAACTTAAGTTATTTCTGACTTTAAGTGTGGAAATCTCAGTTAAAACTGCGACAGTGTTGAATCAGTAGTCATATCTAAGCCTGCTGTTGAGCCTGTCAGGATCAGAGGGGATTTAGAGTCGGGGGTGAGGGTTATAGGTGAGGACCGCAGTTCCTACCTGACTCTATCTTGTTGAGGATTTTCCGAGCGCACTGGACAAAAGCCTCTTCAACGTTCTCTCCTGTTAGAGCGCTGGTCTCCAAGAACATAAGCTCTGATGCACACACACAAACACACACATGGTTTTTCAGTCCTCTGTAGTCCTAATAATAAAATGCTGTTAGTCCGAGCAGCATCATTTTTACAGAACAGAAGTGAACTACAATCATTTCAGAAAAATCGAGGTGATAATGACATGCCTAAAAAAATGACGTTAACAATATCAGGTCCACATTTGGAGCTCCCTTCTGCTGAAAAGAAACTACCAAAGTTCAACAACCAAAGCGTCCCACGTTATCACAAACTTACCGTTCTCCTGAGCAAAGCGGGAAGCCTCCAGGAACGTGACCTCTCTGTCTGCATCCAGGTCCTTCTTGTTTCCGCACAGGATGATGACGATGTTCTGACTGGCCAGCATCCTGGCATCACTCAGCCACGTGGTCAGAGCGTTGTACGTCTCTCGACTGCAGCATGCGGACAGGTTACATTTTAGAAAGAAGAGGGGACTTGACATGAAGCAGATCTGAAATTATGTTCTGTAGTCGGCTGAGTTACCTGGTGATGTCGTAAACTAGCAGAGCTCCTGCTGCTCCTCTGTAGTAACTCCTGGTCACAGACCTGACACACAAACACACAAAGATGTATCGCGTCAGTGTCTTTCAGTATTTTGTATTCTCTGCTTTGCATTTTGCAAGACACACAAACAGAATAGCTCCTAGTCAATATGAGCAGGTGGTCAGATATTGTTCAGTAACTTGGTTGCAATGTGGCTCTTGGATAACAAACTTTCTATTCATGTAGGAAAAACTAAAAGGCATTCACTGCAGTTCAGCTTAAACATTTAACATTCTTCCAGTGGATAAAAGGTTGGTGCAAATTAAGATGGGTGTTTCCCACAAGACTGTGTACAGATCTACACCGCCCTACCTATCCTAATATTTAATTTAGTAAAAAAAAAAAACAAAAAAAAACAAAACACACCCAGAATGCTAGAGGCCTTCTAATAAATTTTATTTCTGTGAGATCTGAACCCTTCTCTCTGTCGTAAATAGAAATGTAGTAAATAAGACTTAAAATGAATGTAAGCCATAGAACAGAAATGATGTACGTGTTGAGAGACCATGTAGAGTTATGTCCCTACCTGAACCTTTCTTGTCCTGCAGTATCCCAAATCTGCAGCTTGACCATTTTGTTGACCACATTGATGATCTTAGAGCCAAACTCCACTCCAATCGTGTGGTTGGATTCATCCTTGACTGAAAAACGAAATAAAACATAGTTTATTATTAAATAAGAACAATACACAGTGATGGCCTACAGTGTCTCTTCTCAGAGAAGAAAATTCATCGTACAGTGATTATAATCTGGACTCACATCTCTCATATTTGTTTTCTCTAACCTAAAGCTGATCCAATTTTCATGTTAATATGTGCTGATTATCAATCACTACAGTGCTGCATTAACATTCGAGGTCAGAGAAGCTGTCTATAATCAGTAAATAATGAACAGTGTGTTGCATGTTTCTCACTTACATCTCTTCTCTATGAACTGGTGCAGCAGACAGGATTTGCCTGTTCCAGCATTCCCAATCACCAGGAATTTAAACAGGAAATCTGCAGTAAGAAAACACAGATATAATGGTGTCTACATCCAACATAACCCAGTTATTTCCAACTGTAAAATGTTCTGCTCAGTATATATCCTGGCCAGAATTCTTTAATTAACATAAATAATTTCATGTTTTTGCGTTAAATAACAAAGAGCAGCTGAGAATCTTTGTTGGATTTTATGAATCTTAAATATTGATACCAGTATTGCCCTCTAAAATCAAAATGAACACCACATAAAAGGGTAACTGGCAGGTCCACCAGACACACACCCAGGGGCTTAAGGTGTAAGGGGGACCCAATGGCCCTCATTCTGCGAAATGTCACATAGTACCTACTTACCAGGAAGAGATTCAAAATAACCACAAAAGGATGCAAATGAACTGTAAACTGAATGAACTGTCCTTTATTCCTTTTGCAAAGAGGCTGCTGAATGTTGTCAGTAGTCTTTGTAATTGACTTTTATTTTGTAACCATATGGTTAATTATTGAGTCTGTTTTCCTCACATGGCTGGAAAGCCCATGCATACATTTTATGAATTTATTTAAGCAATATGCAATGCATTAGAAAGTCTTATTTACTTACTTATGTATTGAAGCATGGAATTTTTTTTTTCTTAAGTTATTGTCCCATGTAAGTAAGTATGCACAGGACCACACGAGGTGCCAGTGTGCATCTTTGTCATGCATTGATGTTTCTGACGTACTACTTCTTTTGCTGAGTGCTGCTTGCTGCTACCAAGAGATGCAAAACATCAACCACTGGCCCTCTGTTTAATAACCCATTCCCACCATAGCATCCTAAAATACACCAGATCGTAAGGCTACACAGTGGTATAGAGCACTTAGGACTCACCCACATGGATGTGGTCGAAGTGTATACAGGACTATCTAAGCTTCATCTCAAAATCCTGTTCATCCCGGTGTAAAACGCTGAGGCTAGGACATCAGTCCCCTATAAACCATATAATGACCTCAATAGGTATCCCTTACATCCCTTGCTTTGTGTCTGTTGTTACAGGATACACAGCTCAGTCAGATCTTCAGACCAGCTCCATCATCATCAGCCCTGTCTGTCCCCTGGTCCGCTTCCTGTCCATACCGCTAACCTCTGAGGGGTTTTGTAACCTCAGAAACTCGACACATTTCGTCCGCACCGCCTCAGTAAAATCTACTGTATAGCCTCTGTGGTGTTACTTGCGCTGACATGGCATCTTTAAGGCCAGCAGCCCTCGGTTAGCCTGTCAGCTATCTGTTTACGGTGAGAAAAAACCTCTCTCGGCGCACCTGCCTCATCCCATCTATCTCTGTGGCTACATCCAGACGTTAATGGTGGACACTTGTCCAAACAGCCTCCTTACCGTATGACTCCGACATCGCCAGTGTGGCGTTTTGACAGCAACAAGGAAGGAAAGGAGAATTAGAAGTTGACAGATGGATAGCTAGCTAAGTAAAGGAAAATAGTCCTGTTGATGATTTCCGCGGATTCCAGCTGATTTTTCCCTCCGACTTCCCGTACGTTCTTTTTTCAAAATAAAAGCCGTCCAAACGGGCCGATAATTGTAACGTCTTATAGCTGCCGCGGAGTGACGCTGTTAGACCAGCTGACAGGTTTTGAAGCTTCTGCGTGGTATATACAACAAATAAGTGAGTCCTCAGAGTGAATAAAGTCTTTGTTTGACTCTATAAACAAGTCCGTTACCTTGAACTGGACAGGAAAATTAACGTCGGATTGACTTTGCGTAAGTATAATAAGCTTATGACAGTTTACTGCAACTGCGTTAGCCTGTTTGTTTAGATAAATGTTTAATATCGTCACATGGACATGTCTGGGAATATTTTCTTACTAAGCCTGTAGTCACATTCAATTTCACAATCAACTGGTTAAATATTAATTATACAGGTGGTGTGGTCACTTTTAATTAACCCTACCTGTGTGTATTGACAGGATATACGCTGAAGAGGGCGTCACAAGACGTCCTTGTGCCAAAAATTAAAAAGACAAATTTGACCCCTGTCCTCGTCTTTCTTTAACTCAATTATTTGCTTAACGTTTGTGTTGTGAAACCATAGCGTGATTATTGTTGACTTAATGACTTCTACAATTAACTCCAGCCAACTTTAAAGAATGACAAAAACATGTCCATATGACCCCTGTCAGTCAATTGTGTTAAATTTGACATAGCCTGTTATTGTAATCAGTATTACTGCTTGATTAATACTTTGTTTTCCCATTTGTATATATTTTAAATAATCCTGAACTGCACCAAATGCCCGTTTACCCCATAATACATGTTACCAGGCAGCGTTTAGGTATTTTTACATAGTTGTGTAATTTTGGATGAGACATTTGGCATTTTTTCCACAGGTATTATACATGGGTGTATTATAGGGAAGTCGATATTAGGTACTTAAGAGTGCTGTAAGTTATGCTGTGGCTTCTGTGACAAACTCCAGCCCAGAAGGTGGCAGTTATGTACCTGTATGTACCTTAACAGGTTTGATATTCAGAGTATTACTTCTCCAGGGATATTGATTTTATTTTTTTGTATTAATTTAATTCATTTTTTTCTTTTTTTCCCCCCACTATTTTTTAAACTTCCTTAATTCAATCATCATACAATTGATATAAAGGCATGTGAGAATACAATTAATACCATAACATACAACAAAAGGGGTACATATTAACTTACAAATTAAAAGAGTTTTTTAAAGCATTATAAATGACCATAGTCCTGATGGCTTTCTAATTTCTCAGTCCTTTTTTCCCCACAAATATTTTTTTCCAACATAAAAAATAACAATAGCAGCACATACAATAATAACAATAACTTTTCTGTATACTATTTTATAACAATTATTTCCACATAACAAGTCAAAAACATGTTTGTACATCACAGTCCAGAAGAATTTAAATAAATGTAGGCCTGTTTATAAAATAAATTGTAATAATTGTTTCTGTGCCACTGTTACAGAATACACGTGATTCGAGAAGATAATTTCTTTTTCTAAATGATTTTAGAAAAAGTTTCCTCTAGTTTCTGTTGCTAAAACTCCCGGTACAGTAGATGGCTGCACGCACCTTTAACGTGCATGACAAACCGCCAGATAAACCATAGAAGAAGAAAGCGAAGAACCTGCTAATGAGCTAGCCTAGCCGCAGCCTCTATTTTAGGGAAATATGGCTGCTGTGCTCCCCGTCAGACCGCCCTGCGACAGTAACCCCGCCACTCCTGGAGCACAATCCTTAAAGGTGATCTTTGTATTTCGAATAATCACGAATAATCATTAGCTCTGTTCACGGAGCTCTGCATGGTTGCTCGCTCAGCTAACGGCTAGTTAGCTTTCCAACGGCTGCCTGCGTCCATGACTGACACTGATGGCGATGTTAGCATCACCCCATTGTTTTCTAATGTGGGCTGAATGTTAGGCATCGTCTCTATTTTCTCCGTCATTTCTACAAGCATTTGTTCATATGATATGTGTTATTTTGTTTGCCACCGGCGTTATTTTTTCCTACAGAATTACATACTGTTGTTGCTTAATAAATAGCTCCACATGAACAGACAAATGTCACATTTTTCAGTAAAAAGTCCAACGTTAACTACACTACTCACAGGATCTAAATCCCCAAAAGTAAGAACATGAATTAGGACTAGATACTAGATCTTTTTTTTGTAGTATTACTACTCGCAGACGAAGTACAGTTTAAATATATTTTTGGCTTGCAGTGTTTTACTTGAAACGTGTAAGACCAAGATGTTTCAGTAAAAACTTTCAAGTCTAATATTTATTCTGCTATTTAAGGACTGATGCAGCCTTCTGCAATAACTTAGGTCTGAAGATGTTTAAAAATGTACACATTTGGTTGAGCTTTGTTACTAATAGTAAATGTCTTTTATATATGACTGTTTTGGTGTTTTTGTGCAAGACTGATTGATGTGGCTGTTTTTAATTTTTGATTCTTCATTTCCTTTTTCAATCCTCCACTGCAGCCTAGAATGTGACAAATACCATTAAATGCACAGTATGTTAGTGACTGTTTGTTAGGTGGTAATTATTGTGGAATAGAGGCTGTCCTTGGGTGGACTGTAGGTCAAAAGGGTAAAAATGATAAACACTAAGCCAGATGATGATGAAGAGGTTTGTTCTTGTTTGAGTGATATTAGTGCATTATTATTAAGCACCCTTGGAATTTGACCTATTTCCCCAAACAAAACATAATTTTTGGATATAGTGAATTCTCTACCAGAATGAAAATAAGACAAGTAAATGCAAAGCACCCTCTAGAGAGCAGCAAAGTAAGTGGTGAATTAAGTGATTAGCAAAATTAAATGTTTTTTTATACTTTGCTTGCCTATCGCACAGAAGTCTAGTTTGTCAATACATGCATGCTCTGTGAGGTTTACAAACATCACTTTATATCAGTATTGATTAAAAAAACAAATAAATAAATGATTTTTAAATGATGATTTTTGTTTGTTGTTTTCTTCTGTAGGAGGATGTTATAGAAGAGGAGTCCAACGATGGCAGCCAGCCTCCCAAAAGAAGGAGAATGGGTTCAGGGGACAGCTCCCGGAGCTTTGACACATCCAGTCAGGATCTTCTTGGGTAGGTTTGCTTAATACTTGGCATGGAGCACTAAACTAGCATTACCAGTTTTAATAACTTTGGGTCTTACAAGATTTTGTTGATATATTTTACTATATTTTATGATGTATTTTTGTTCAATTGTGCAAAGTGTCCTTGGGATTCTTGAAAGGCGCCATATAAATCTAAGTTGTCATTAAAATGTAGTTGTATGGACGTGAATGTGATGTAACTGAACTTAAGCCCTCTTCGATCTCACATGTTCCCCTTTTACATACTTGATTTTAAACATGCCATTTCCACATTTTATTATGTGTGCTTTTCCGTTGAATGTGTTGTCCTTGCTAAGAACCTGTTTATCTCTATTATAACAAATGAAATAATTATAACAAAACATCAATTTAATGCATATCTTTTTAAATAGTTTATCCTCCTTCTCTGTTGTTTCACCACTCCTCCTCCAGCCTGACATATTTCCCAGCAGAGAACCTGACAGAGTACAAGTGGCCTCCAGATGACACAGGAGAGTACTACATGCTGCAGGAGCAGGTCAGCGAGTATTTGGGAGTCACATCCTTCAAGAGGAAGTACCCTGGTAAGACTGAAGTAAAAATCTAAACTGTACTGTTTAAGTGTTCAGGAATAAAGTTATATTTTTTTAATGTAATGCTATTGATTCTACATTATAATATTTTGGATTTGCAAGTGCATATTCATTTACAAGTATTATTACTGGGATTATACTACACTACAAATACAGGCATTGAGAAAGGGTGGACTGCCTTCACTAATAGTAGTTGTGTATAGTTGTTTGTCTGCTGTCACATTGCTGTAATGACCTTTCTTTACTCATGTTATGAACTGATGAAGAGTGAAGCTGTTCCTCGACTAGTAATGTGTTTCTTTGTCACTCTACAGATATGGAGAGAAGAGACTTGTCCCACAAAGAGAAGCTTTACCTGCGTGAACAGAACGTCATTACCGAGACACAATGTACTCTGGGTAGGGATCACATCGAACTCTCTCAGACCAATCAAACTCCTAACGTTCTCTTAACACAGTGCAGTTACGATAAAGTGAAAATAGTCTGGAAAATTATTTAGGAGATTTACTCTGTAAATAATATTTGAGTCATCAGTATGCCTGATGCAGTCCAAGTGAGCACAGCGTGAATCTTTTGTTTCTTTCCAGGTCTGACAGCTCTGCGGAGTGACGAGGTGATAGATCTGATGATAAAGGAGTATCCTGCCAAACACTCTGAGTATTCAGTCATACTGCAGGAGAGAGAGCGGCAAAGAATAGCAAAAGAGTACTCTGTGAGTATACAAACTAAAAGAAATATCCTGGGGTTGATAAGAATTGCGGCCTTTTATTTCAGAGCAGTGCATTTAATGAAAGTCCACACGCATGTATGTGCATGTCTCTTACAGTCTTTGCAGCAGCAGAACCCTCAGAAGGTGGAGGCCAGCAAGGTTCCTGAGTACATTAAGAAGGCAGCTAAAAAAGCTGCAGAGTTCAACAGTAACTTCAACAGGGAGCGCATGGAAGAGAGGAGAGCTTACTTTGACCTCCAGACACATGTAAGCTCCACATGGAAAGCAAACTCTATGAGATTTGCACAGGGACTCAGAAAAGAGCTTTGTGTCAGCTTTTTCTACATGCATTGTGTTTTGTGTGTTTTCTCAGATTATCCAGGTGCCCCAGGGAAGGTTCAAGGTGCTGGCTCCAGAGCTGACAAGGACGGGGCCCTACCCTGTGGCTCTCATACCAGGACAGTTCCAAGACTACTACAAACGGTACATCACACACGGAGATACCTGGTTTTGCTTACAATTTGCTTCTTTGTATTTGGGAAAATGAATCCCAATCCATAATATTTTTCCTGTAGTGAAACTGTGTTTTCTGGATAGCCTATCAGTCTGTATTTTTTGCCACCTCAGCTGTTCCATCTTTCCATATTTTAATGTGATAAATAACATGTTACCACACAAAAATCAGAGTATGCACAGCTGCCTGTAAACAGGTATGTTAGTGAAATACACATTTTCATTATCCATTTAAATAGTGTTGAATAAATATAGTCTTTTTTGGAATAATGCCAAAAAACAGAATATAAGTGCATGTAAATGTAGTCAGTGCTGTCCTGAATGGTTCGCCTGATAAATTATTGTGATGTGCATGACAGGTACTCTCCCAATGAGCTGCGTTACTTGCCGTTGAACACAGCTCTGTTTGAGCCTCCGCTGGATCCTGAGCTCCCTGCGCTGGACTCAGAACCAGACTCGGATGACGCGGAGGATGGCAAGGAGGACAAAAAGAACAAGAACTCATCTGTAAGACATCAGGCCGTGAACAAGTACTCTAGTAGCCTGTCTGTGTCAGATCATACATCCTTTAAAGATTAGTGGTACGGATGCTTGATGATTAAAACCACTGTGAATCTATACATGATGACTTCCAGGTCCCATGACGTTCATTTACCTCTACTAGACCTGACTAAGATATCTACATGGAAAAACATTATAGTGCATCACTGTTAAACCCCGTATTCTTCTCTCTTCCTCTTCTGTTTGTCTGAACAGGACAGTTCTTCAGGCAACACATCTGATGTGGAGAGCCAGGAAGGAGGAGGTGGACATAAGTCCAAGGCCAAAGACAGGACATCCACGCCAGGCAAAGACGGCAACCAGCGCCATTCTGCCTCCCACAAAGCCACCCCAGGGTACAAGGTAGAGGACAAAAGCACCTGAACTCTTCTCCAACAACAGCAGCAGCACTTTTCTACCCCTCCTCCTCTTTCTACTACTACCACTCCCTTACTCCATCCATCCCGCCACCCCTCCCTACCTTTCTTCACTTTGTTCTCCGGCTTATACAGTTTGTCAACTTTTCAGCTGGGACAACCTGTCCCACACACACACACACACACACACACACACACACACACACACACTCACACACATACACAAACACATACACACACACACACACAGAGGGGGTCCTGTCGTCTTCAGTTTTTGCCACGTTGCTTTTTTTTTTTCTCTCTCTTCGTACCAGACTGTGAGCAATAAGAACATTTAAAGGAACAGTTCCCTGCACTTTCACTTTTTGGGTTTTTCAGCGAAGACAAATTTGAACTTTAAAAGTTTTTCCTTTTGAATGTCTTCAATATACCTCTTGTCTGTCCTCACTTGTCAAAAAAGATACTTCCTAGACAAGTAAGTGGATGTTTTGGCTGCTAGTTTTCCTTTTTCATTTTTGAAAAGAAAAGTCTTTTTGTTACTCTGATATAGAAAATATAAACCACATACAAGTTGTGGTTGCTTTTAAAAAGTAGTTGATGTTAACACTATAGAATTTTAACATTTATATCTGAAGTGTAGAATACACTTAACCCTAATGTTTTAAGTGTGTATTGGTATTATAATATGCTTTGTTTATATACCATGTGATGTACTGTTAATCTGTTAATACGTATCAGACAGCTGTTTGACTTGGGGTTTATAATGTCATCTTGGAGAGATGAGGACATGCTGACCTTGTTCACACTGTTGCTGAGCTGAGCTAGAAGTAGTCTGT
Source organism: Plectropomus leopardus (assembly GCF_008729295.1). Taxonomy (NCBI): domain Eukaryota; kingdom Metazoa; phylum Chordata; class Actinopteri; order Perciformes; family Serranidae; genus Plectropomus; species Plectropomus leopardus. The sequence continues at coordinate 21,472,600 of NC_056463.1, forward strand.
ATGCTGTCTGTCTGGGTTTGGACTGCTGGTCAAGCCCCACATCAGCTGATCATTCTTTAACACCCAGTCACGGCACGTCTTTGGTACTCATTTTAAATAAATTAGTTAAATGTGATATATAAATGGTTTCAACTAAATGTTAAAAGGACTGTAGATGGGGGAAATAGTATAATCTCACTGCACCACTCGTTCCCTAAATCCCAATGGGCTAGCCACATTGAATTTTGTTTCATTTTAATAATCCTCAACGTTGCAGAAAAAAAATTCAAGCACCTAAATATACTGGCATATTAGGGTTAATGAAAATACGATGGACTTGGTAAATTCAGTTGAGTTCAGCTCAGCGCTGTGGTGTGGGCATGGTCCCTTTCTAGTGTCTGTTTGAAACGGTTTCAGTGTGTTTAAGTTTAAGTTTAACTTTGACTTAACCCTTACACATCAGATCATTTTGAATATGCTTTTGAGTCCATACGAAGCATGGCATGGAGGTAGCCAGAATTCACTAGAATTAGTGAATTAATTTTTAATGAGTACAAAAGGACCCAGAGATGTATTTTAACAGCTGTCAGGCATTTTCTTTATCTGCATCAGTGCAGTATACACAGAAGTCAAGTATGATCCATAATTTACTAGCTCTGGTATATCAGCCAAAGTGAAATGCTGGTAAAGTTTAAATCCACCAGTCTCCTTTTCAGTGATAGATGTTTAACATATTCAAAAACCCCAGTAGATGAGGTTTATTCATTTCTAATGACTTATATGTCTCCACAAAGACCCAACATGTGACAGCAAAACTTGCAGTCAGTGTTGTAGACTGCTAGCTGTTAAACGTTACCTCGCTCTGGTCTGGATACCATCCACAGCATGTGCAATGGTAATGATGACCTCATGACTGATAGTGTGGTATTTTGCAACCAGCTCCTGAATAAAAAGTAATTATGAACAACAAAGTTCGGAGTTAAACTATTGCCCTTGACAGCATTATATTGTTTAGAATTTGATACATGTTGCATGTTACATATATGTGTAATCTGTATTGCAGCGTTTACCTGACACGTTTATGATTCAAGGAAATGAATCCCCCTGAAAGACGCTGCTCACCAGCCTTTCTGTAGCTTATACATAGATGAGACATATGAGATAAAAATGTTGGATTTATTGTATGATACGGTTACATACAGTCATATTACAGAAATCACAATAACATCAGCTGCTGCAGATAATGTGTTATTAGTATTTTATAAGGTTGTTGTTTTTTTTTGTTTTTTTTTTTTTAAAGAACATTTCCCTTGATATTGCTTTTAGTCTAACTGAGAATGTGCAGTGCTGGTTTGATTCTTAGAAGGAGCTTAGAAAGTTTTGTGACTTTGTATGTCAGATATATTAAATGAGTGAATGATATTGATTAGGGCCACAGTTATCACTATGAGTTGTAAGGTTGAGTAGAGTTCAGTTTCATTAGATAATGAATGGATGTTTGGCAGAGGCAGATAGGAAGTTGTGAGGCACAGCTAACAGGTTAGCATCACCTAATCACTTCATTACATTATAGAAATCTCAGTAAAAGTAAAAACATGATGTTTAAACCATATGATCCACTGATCTAAAATCTGTGTGGTCAGCCAGTATGAAGTTCCCACTTAAGTGTGTCTCAGTATGTTTGCCTCTGTGTCTGAATTATACGTAATGTTTAGAGCTTTATGACTCCATATAAAAGATACCAGATTATATAAAAGTAAACATGCCTGAAAGTGAGTTCTCTGAGAGTTTTCTTTCATTAATGTGCATAAAATACAGCATTTTCTTGTGTTGACAAAATTCAGTTAATTTAGAATAAAACAGGATTAAACCTCATGAACTGCTCATTTTCTATTTTTCTGTGTGGATGTTTCCACTGAAGAGATGATTTGACTGAACAGGCAACAAGCAGCCTCATTGGACTCAATAATGTGCTGTCTGGACACTGCTTGTAGCGTAAGCATCTCATGTGGCCACAAATACATTTTTATAGTCGTAAAGAGTCAGTTCACAGTAGCTATAGGGACGCTCCTTTCACTAATGATGTAAGTAATACAGCGGAAAAGAAGAAAGAAGAAATACTGATAGAGTGTATAATTAGCACATGCATAGTGAGTATGAATGAAAATGTAGTCAGGGGGCCACATCCAGCTCTACCTTTTTTCTTTATTTCCTTCTCCTGCTGCTGTCTGTCTATTAGTTTAGTTTTAATGCTTTCTTTCTAGTCTTTGATTGTCATCATTACCAAACCATGTCCTTACTGACCAATAGCACCCATTTTCTCTGGCTGTTTAGCATAACATGCTCACTTCCTCATTTTCTCGCATTTTAATGAAGGATGTCACTATCTTGAGATTTTAAAAATTAAAAAAAAAATCCTCATCCACCTCATGAATTACTGGAAAGCAAATTTAATTTTCTAAATACATGTTTTGTTTGTTTTGGGGATACTACTGTGTCCTAAAGACAGTCGTAAATCAAACTCACCTCTTCACATACATATTTTATGCTCTTAAACTGCACAGATTTTGGGGTCACACTGTTTAGTTTAGTTAAGTTAAAGGAACAGTTCACCCCAAAAATGTAAAATTCATATTTTCATGGCTGTTGTGCTATTTATCAGTCTAGATTGTTTTGAAGTGAGTTGCTGAATGTTGGAGATATCAGCCGTAGAGATGCCTTCTTTCAAATATTATGGAACTAGATTAACTATTCCTGTTCACCCTCAGGCTGTTGAAGTCCAAATATTAAATCTTGCTCAATCCTCCATGTTAACTGTGAGGCTTCAATTTCAAACGTTTCCCCATTTACCTGTGTGACATCCTGATTTAAATGTCCTCAAGCCTCCTTATCTCTCTGCTCTGGTTCTTTCCCCTCTGACCCCTGCTGAACTGTAAGGTGCAGTGCATAGAAAGCAACTGCACGATCTTTAAGGTCAGTCTGCTAGTAAGTAAGCCACCACTTGACCACAGTGACAATAAATATGCCGTAAGTTACAGACCCCACATGCATGCAGAAGAGTCTGATAGATACCATACATCTTTCTTGTGTTAATGTCATGGTCATACGTACACTTAATTGCAGTTTATTGGAAATAATTCTGTGTATTGCTCTAATGCCCAGTAACCTGGGAATGCTTATGCAAAAACAACAAACACAAAAGAAAAACTAAAGAAACAAAACTAAGAAGAACTGGCTTTGTATCATTTAGAACTTCCAAACTTAGTTGGACGGCAGCTTTCATAATGGAGTTTGTGTTTCAAGTGCATAACCCAGTCAAAATGTAATTCATGTATTGTGCCCCCAAACAGAAACAGCCTCCGTTTGTCCAGAGAAAGTGCTCTTTTTGTTGTTTTTTTCTGTCCTAGGCATTAAAAATTTGTTTAACCACTATATTGTCGATGACTACAGGATAAGCATGGTTTTTATAGCATTATTCTGCCCTTGCAGCCTAAGGTCATTCCCAATGCTATATGTGGCATTTGCCAGAAGGGTAAAGAGGCCAACAAGAGGGGCAAACCAGAGGCACTCATTCACTGCTTCCAATGTGATAACAGCGGTAAGTTCACGCTTTTAATTTAAAGGACACTTCCCTGTTTTTATATATGTACAACATCAGCACAGTTTCATCAGTTTAAGTGACAGGTGTTGTTGTTTCTGTGTAAATGGTGCTCCCCATCAGTAATATAGGCAGAAATCATAAATGAATTGTTCCTCTGGCTCTCATTCGTTTAACATCAGTGGCACCTAAAATTAACAGACCAATGAATCATCTCTATCATCAGTGAAAGGAAATGTTCAGTTCATTGTACCAAAAGTCAACTTCATTTCATTGTGTCTAAGTAAATACATTGAGGCAAGTGTTAATACTGCCGTGTTTATATGCTGTCGGCATTTAGTAAAGCTTGTGTAGGTTTGAGTATTGTATATAATTCATTTTAGGTGGTTTGCACTGACTGTGTTTTCACAAAGACATTGTTATCACACAGTTTATTTATTTATCTGAAAGTTGTATCAGGTTGTTTGGCAAATTTAGTGTTTACTTAAATTCATCTGGCAGTTCAGACAACATGGAGAAAAGGTCTATGCATGCCACCATAAAACTATGTTTTTTGACAGTCCTGATCAATATCAATGGGTAGTTATAACTTTATATTGTTCTTTGAAGTTTATGTTAAGATAGATGTGAGTAGATTCTAGATGTTTCAATAATACTGTCTACCTACATGTGTACAAGTCCTCTTAAATATCGTAACAGTGTATTCTTGTGTGTGGGAGGGCCTGTTCACATTTAGTCCGTTTGTGTTTTTCGTGTTTTTGTCTCACTCGCTTGTTTGTGTGTGTCTGTGCGCATGCATTGTGTATTTATTTATGTGTGTGCATGTTTGCTTTGTGCATGTGCCTCCATGTCCGTGCACTTTAGGCCACCCGTCCTGCCTGGACATGAGCAAGGAGCTGGTGAGTGTGATCCAGACTTACCGCTGGCAGTGTATGGAGTGCAAGACGTGCACCGTGTGTCAGCAGCCCCACCATGAGGACGAGATGATGTTCTGCGACAAATGTGACCGAGGATACCACACGTTCTGCGTGGGCATGGACTCCATACCTACTGGTGAGTGGATGGCTCCAGACACAAGCATAACGTGCATAATGTGATATGGGCACACATATACACAGGGTTCATACAAGGTGCTTGAAGTACGTGATTCTTACACACAGATTTAAGTACTGGAAAACCTTGAAAATCAGACTTAAAAAAAAAAACCCTTTTTATTTGTGACTTTTACATCCACAGTTTCAAAAATACAGATTTTTTTTCCCCAGTATTTACAGTCATAATGCCTGTGTAATGCAGATAAAGTACAAAATAACAGGATAATTATATATCCGTTATTTCCTCTAATTTCATTAATTTTTTCCTTGTTTTCATTAAAAGACAAAACAAAAGAAATTAATATATAATACTTCCATGTGCACATGTCCATTTATTCCAGATTTACTAGAATGTATTCTTTTGAATCCTCAAAGAGAAGGTCAGCTTTTCCATTTTAAATATTTCCAAAATTATTCCATACCAGTCTTCCAAAGTGGGTGGGACTGGGTTCAGCCACTTTCTGGTAAAAATCAGACATTTTTAACTTTGTCCTTAAAGTGGTTCAATCTGTATACCATCAAAGTCTGAACATCTACATGGTTTTGATCTTACAGTTTCTTATCTTAAGACACCCTGGAGCCTCTTCACATGTCTGCATGCAGACAGTGAAGAACTCCAAGGCCCTCGAAAATAGTTGTACCATTGTTATGGATGCATCATCCACTTTCATACAGTTATTATTCATGATGACATTTCACTTGTACGCACAAAATTTCTACAACAGACATTCACTTAGTTTGCCTGATTTTTAGAAATGTGATTTTGCATTTTTGTTTGTCTCTTTTGTGTTAATTAATCCTCTCCGTCTCCTCAGGCCTTTGGGTATGTGAGGTTTGCGACAAAGATTTCGCCACACCCAAGAAGAAGGGAGTCAAATCACCCAAGAAGCCCAAGTCGGCACAAAAATGATGAACATCATTAACCGCGATACTCTGACCAAACAAATGCACATTACGGCACATGTTCAATCATTCCATTTTTCAGAAGCCATATTTTTTTAAAACATGGGATCACTGTGATGAAAAAATGAACTACAGTGCAGCCATCCTACCAAATACTAACACCCCAAACACGAGATCTTAACCTGCTGTTAGTCTTAACACTAACACTAGAAAACAAACTTATTGATCTTTTCTATGAAAGCTGTGATGACATCAGTCAGGCAGGTCTATAACCTGAATCACAATCAGTTGAAAAAATGTACTTTCCTCCTCAAAACCAAACTTTTAATTATATATGGGATTATACCTCAAATATAAATGCTCAAAAAAACCCCAGATTAGGCATCACCTCCAGTCATCTTACATTTATAATGTTAACAGCCAAACAGTAGATCAGATCCATCTAAATGTACTGCACTGAATCCTGTGATCTGCTAACCACTAACGGTATCAGTGCATTCCTACTTCATCAAAACGACGTATCTTGTTGTTTCTGTATCACAGCATTTCTGGGAATTTGTTTTATTTGAACAAACAGTGCTTTTGATTCGGTGCTACTGAAACAATCAAGAGCTCACTGATGTAATTCATTTGCTTTGAAAACATTTTTTTGTATGGTTTTGTATTTTTTCTGGTATTTTTGATTAGAATTAATTTAAAACGGCAGGCCAGTACAGAGCAATCTTATTTAAACCAAGTGTTGTCTTAAATAATGACATGGTGCTTGTTATGTGTGTAATGTAATAGACACTGGCTGTGATCGACCTCACGGCTGCAGCAGCTGTTTGTGAGATGTGCGAGTCTTGATGACTGAAACAAAGTGTTTCACTTTACGTTTATTGATTTTGCGGTCAACCTTCCACTATTTAATTATTTTACAAAAAAGTAACCACTCATTGTAGCGGAATTAAAATGAATATCCATCAGCTATGATTAGTCAACTGATATTTTTGCAGCGGGCTTGAAATATTATTTGTTCCAGTTATTATTATTATTTTTTGTATTTCTTTGTTTTATATTCTCCCTCAGTGAGCAGTTTGTTTAAGAAATATTTGTTTTGAATAATGTCATAGTCACTGAATTATGAAGTGTTTTTTCAATAAAAGCTTCTTTAAAAAGACTCATATTTATCTCTGTTTAATAGAATCCCAGTTTAAATACAAAAGAGTAAAATAAACTTTAGCGAAAAGGTAGATTTTTACTACCAATGCATTACAGATATGCATTTTTAAGGAAATGTTTACATTTTGTTTGGATTGGATTGGATTTCTTGAAAAAATATGGGGAGGAGGCAATGAGCAATTACCAAGCCATAGCCCAAAAATTAACAAGAAATTAGCTAAATAAATAATTACAAGAACATTTCCTGAAACAAGCCAAAAAGGAAAAAAACAAAAACTTTTTCCTTAAGTGCTGAAATAAAATTTAAAAAACACCACTGTTATACTTTTTTTCTATAACATAATTTGAAATATATTAACAGTTTTCTGGATATTTTTACCTATTTGTATTTAGTTTTCTCTTTTTTCTGAATTATTTTTAAAGTTATTTTTTGTCATCCTTTACCATTTTTTTTTCTGGGACATTTGTCAAGTTGCTCATTGCCTTTTTCCTCACATTTTCAAAAGAAGTCAAAGCAATTTGCTCATGCTTTTAAATGGGTTAAATAGCTTGTAAAACATATCTGAATTAAGCATGAAAAAAACAAACAAAACCCACTGATTTCAGTTCAGGTTAAAAAGGGTTAAGACAGCAGAAGTTTAGGTTTTGCAACCTCATAGCTGGATGCCACTAAATCCCACACACTGGACCTTTAATGTTATTACGTTTCGATGGATTCAATTACTGTGCACAAAACTAAAATCATATTACAATTTGTCATCACATGTCATATATATCACTCACCAGCAAACTGCAGATCTAGATTATGCAACTATTTGGTATCTGCTTTTGTTGATTCTAAATAGTGAAATGTGAGAAAAAGTTATTCTGACCTGGGTAAAATCACTGGTCTCACTCACAGATTATATATATATATATGTGTGTGTGAGTATATGTATGTATGTATGTATAGCAGAGTATACAGTCTTTATGGTCTCACTGTGTCACTGTGGGCTCCTGCGCTTGATCAAACAGCCTGTGGGGGCGCTCTCGCCCAGATCACATGCGAACACGCGGCTGTGCTGACAGTAAAAGAAGAGGCTGCCATATTGCGGTGATACAGCGACTTTACTGAATCTGAAACACCGTTAGCTTCCTACAGTCACAATGCTTTCTTCTCAAACGTTTGGCGACCCTGGGAAAATGAAAGATTATCATTATACTGGTCCAGTAGAGCACCGGTTCTCACCGTACGCTTTCAACGGAGGGTGAGTGTGATTTTCCACCGCTGGCTGTTAGCCGGCTAGCTAACGTTTACGTCCAGTTTGACTGTGCTAACAAGCTAACCAGCTTAGCATCTGAAACTAAACAAAGGTGAAGTTGATTTAAAAAAGTGATTAGAGCAATGCCTCTTTGTACAATATCTTAACTTAGATTCAAAGCTCATCTTAAGATAAATGGAAACTTAAGTTAACTTGAAAGGGAAATATTAGCTAATCCTACACTTTCAGTTTCGAAACAGTCGCTTAGCTTCCGTTAGCATCTGTCTGTCTCTTTGATGAGGTGGTTTATAAGATTATAAATTAATCGGCGTGGTGTGTTTTGTTGTTTTCAGGACCGTACTAGCTGTTGCTGGGGAAGACTTCGCCATTGTAGCTTCAGACACCAGGCTGAGTGAAGGCTACTCCATCCACAGCCGCGACTCTCCAAAATGCTACAAACTGTAAGTTTGCACTGTCATTGAATAGTAGAGCAGCACTAAGGCACCATGTCAACTTCTGAATCAAGAAATGTTCCCTTCACAGACTGCTTTCATCGTTATAATTGTAATTATATTGCAATTGAACTCAATATCTGTTTTTGTCAGATTAGAAGTAAGGGTCGACAGATTATTGGCCCGGCCGATTATTGCGGTTGATATTTGGCATTTTGCTGATTATCTGTATCAGTGTTTTAATTTAAGGATTGTTGATTTTTAAAAAAATCATTAATTAAAAAGTGCAAAGGGAGTGTCAGCATGGGAGGAACTTTTATTTCGTACAACCAAAGGAAGGTACTTTTTTTTAAGGTAAATCTTCACTTGGCTTTATTGAAAAAAAAAGTTGCTGGGAGCTAGCTGTATATGAGGTTGAAAGTTTCAACATTTGCTGAAGGAAATTTAGACAAAGGTTTATGTTGGAGTTTGTTATGCTCCAAATTCTGAATATTGACAAAAAGATTTTCATTTTTCTAGTAAAAGCCTATCATTTCCAAACATCAGTTATCTGTCTCATAAACGACCAATAATCAGTATAGGTATTGGCCCTGAAAAACCGACATCGGTTGACCCCTAAATTGAAGTGCAACCACTGAGGTCACTGCAGCTCTGCTCTGAAACTCGTCAAGAGTCAAGTTTGTTTTTGCGTGGTGCTCAGTGATCAGTAGCAGTGCCCCTCAGCAGTTGATTTCTGTGGCTAAGATCATTTTTCATTGCCACGTTGAACAATAAGATGCTCTGATTGGTTCTGATTTTAGTGCTTCTCCTTCCTCTCACAGGACAGACACAACCGTCATTGGCTGCAGCGGTTTCCATGGCGACTGCTTGACTCTGACCAAAATCATTGATGCCAGACTAAAGGTGGGCTTGTGCAGCGTGATCTTTTGGTTTCACTCTCTCTTTCACTGTCGGTGCTGCCTCTACTTGCAGGCCAGCGGTGTGTGAGGATTGTAATGGTTTCCAAGACTTCCAACAATCTTTCTACCATCTCTGATTGTGTCCAGTGTTACCACAGCTAATTAACTATAAGGACGACATCTTTGTTACTTCTCTTTAAGTTTTTACTCTGTTGCAGTCTGCACCCCTACAGGACCTTCAAAGGATATCACAGGTTATTTCTTTGTCACTAACGTCTGCACTGATTTTCCTTCCCCTCTCTCAGATGTACAAACACTCAAATAATAAGACGATGACCTGTGGTGCCATCGCAGCCATGTTGTCCACCATCCTGTACGGCAGGAGGTTTTTTCCCTACTACGTCTACAACATCATCGGAGGTCTGGATGAAGAGGGTAGGTTCCTTAATGCTGCTGACATCAAGATGAGTTAAGGTAATGAGTAAATGCAGCATTTGTATGCACATGCACTGCCTTGTGTTAGTAAAAAAATCTGCATATTTCACCTGAAGTCATGATTCTTGTCCACGGTGGTTGTTTGGTTGTTGCCTATGTTGTTAACCATATCACACAGTAAATTGTCTAGGCTGGAAATTATTTAAATCTTTAACTATGTAATAACTTTTTATTTGCAATATTCCATGTTTCTAATGTAGGCAAGGGAGCAGTGTACAGTTTTGACCCCGTGGGCTCCTACCAGAGAGACACCTACAAGGCTGGAGGATCAGCAAGTGCCATGCTACAGCCGCTGCTGGACAACCAGGTAAAAACATGCTCTGCGTGCTGACCACTTATTGCCGTAATCCCACTACATTTATTCTTATCAGGTATGCAGACAATGCAGTGTCTCAACCAAGTCTCTTTACACCGGACAAGCTTCATTCATGTCCCTCCTTCCACAGATTGGATTCAAGAACATGGAGGGTGTCCAGCACGTCCCTCTGACTCAGGACAAAGCGGTTCAGCTGGTCAAGGATGTCTTCATCTCGGCCGCAGAGAGAGATGTCTACACCGGGGACGCTCTTCGGGTCTGCATCATCACTAAAGAGGGCATCAGTGAGCAGACTATACCTCTGAGGAAGGACTGAGGAGGATGTTCCTCTCTCTGCTTTTCTCTTTGGTCTGTTCTTTCCACACTCACCTGTTGGTTTTGGCCCCTTTACAGGAAGTTTCTTAAAATAGGAGTGTTGTTCCAGAAACTGTTTCTATTGGCCTTTTCAGCCAGGTTCAATCTTGGAAGCGGATTTTCCTTTTTTTTAATGTCCTCTTACAATTTACATATTTTTTTTCTGCTGCTTTCCACAGTTATCAACTTCAGTCTCTGTTATTATTACATCCTCGTATTTGTGGTCTAGTAACCTGATTCTAGATCAGCACTCCTGTTCTTGAGAAGCCAGAAACTCTCTCTTCACTCATTCAACCTGCCTAGACTCTTCCTCTGTTTGAGATGCATTATGTTTCTGAAGGATACATACTCTGCTGTTATTTTTACATTCTTAATAAATATAAAGAATTGGAAGAAGTGGGTCTTCTTGTTTATTTCATGTCCTGCACACATGGACGCTACAGCTTGAGCGGCTTGTGTTGCTCACGATTTTGTCATAAAATACGTTTTTCTTTTTGGCCTAGTTTTGGACTCCATACTACACCTTCCAACCTACCTGCAAGACACCCTCCTATGACTTACCACATTTACTAATTAAGACTGTTACTTTTAGTGTGTAGAGTTTGTTGGACATTACAAATGTGAAAAGCTCACAGAATTTTCTTTCTCTTTTGCGTTGTTGTAGCCTTGTCTTTCAGAAACCTGGGAAGAAGGCAATGAGCAACATGAAAAGAAATTACCCAAATACAAGAACATTTACTGGAAATTAGCACAAAACAATAATAAAAAAGTAGAAAAGCAAAAACAAACTAGTAAAGGGCTTGGAAAAGTGCTTAAAAACAATAATTCTGTAACATAATTTTCAGTGCAATAATGATAATTATAAATATTGCTTTCTCAACATTTCTCCCTACTTATTTACAAATTTATTCAAATGCATTTCCCCAGAGGTTCAGCTATCTGTAATTACTACAACATGTTATATCATACACACACATACACACACACACACGCTCATATTAAAGTTGCTCCAATAGACTACAGGCTCACACACACCACATCATTGATGGCTGAATTCCATTTAGATGTCCTAGTTCTGGCACTTTTTTTCAGTATTTGGTGTGTTCACGCTGAACGGTGACCACTCAGAGCATACTACATACATTTTTGAGTGTGCTGTTGATGGGCAGTGTTCTCCCACAATGCAATGCATAAATGATTATTAATACATTTTAGGTCAGAAATCCTGAAAAAAACAGGCTTTAAATCTAAGGAAAAACATTTTGATGTCTCATTATATCGGATTAAAAATATCTTTCCAAAGTTGTAATTAGATTGACATCCAATACCACATTTCATTTCCTGATGATATAAAAGGGGAAAGTAGGTTGATATTTATGCATAATAACTACTAAAATAGTGTACTATGATGATTAGTATGTAGTACAGATTGGGGGAAACAGCTGGTGTTGATAGCCGGGCTGCAGGGCTGTGGAAATGGTAAACTTGAATGTACAACGCATCCAATTTAAATGTCATTAATTAACACTGTTCTTATCCTGATTTGTCAAAATGTCAGCTGAGAAAAAGGCTTACTTACTGTATTAGTATTAAATTTATAGTAATAAATCTTTTTTTGCATTGTGTTGTAAACAGTTTTGTTGCTTTGTCTCCATTTTCCTGCAGTATCCTCATACTGCCTCTGCTCAGGAGTGACAAATGAAACCTCAATATTATCCAACCAGTTTTGTGGTGTGTCTGATGGTTACTTTTCTCACATTTTTTAAAAATTGTCTTTTTTTACTAAAAAAAACCCACAATGTATAACCTCCGTTGTACAGAACAAACACCAGGTTCCAGCTGAATAAAGACTGAACTGCTCTGTTTAATAATTTTACACTTGTGATGTTATTCTGTATCACCTGAAAGAGTGAAAACTGTTGTATCGATGCTCAGCAAAAAGAAACAACGCTTAAACATGACATTTTATTTCTTTTTATTAACCCAAGTTAATCAGCAACTCTAACAAGTGATTTCTCAAGAACAATTTGAATAATCAAAAGACTCTCTCACACACAAACACAGGCACAGGCTGTGTCCTCAGGCGTAGTACTGAAGGTTCGCCTTCTTTTTGGCTTGGACCTCCAGGATTCCCTCCATGTAGTCTTCATGGTTCAGCTCTGTGGCCCCGCGGCGCAGCGCGATCATGCCGGCCTCCACACACACAGCTTTGCACTGGGCTCCATTGAAGTCGTCGGTGCATCGAGCCAGCTCCTCGTAGTTGACGTCTGGACTGACGTTCATCTTGCGGGAGTGGATCTGCATGATGCGAGCTCTGGCTTCTTCGTTTGGCATGGGGAACTCGATCTTTCTGTCCAGACGACCTGAACGGAGCAGCGCAGGGTCCAGGATGTCCACTCTGTTGGTGGCAGCAATCACCTAGAAAATAAAAATGTATGGAGTTATACAGTTGTCATCACTCTGACATCAGACAGTCATCATCAGGGGAGTGCTGCTTAACGTAGTTTCAAGTAAAACTAGTATACTTGTATGGTAAAATATTGGTTTGTCATTTTCGCAGAAATCAGCATGGAAGCCGATACCAATTTTTCATTTTTAAGCTAATAATAGGCTATACCGATGATGCAGATATTATCGTGCATACTTATGCTGAGGTACATAAACGTCTTTGGCGGCAGCATCTTTACCTTGACTTGCATGTTGGGTTGAAACCCGTCCAGCTGGTTGAGCAGCTCCAGCATGGTCCTCTGGACCTCTCTGTCTCCTGCCTTCTCGCTGTCAAACCTCTTGGTCCCGATGGCGTCCAGCTCATCGATGAAGATGATGGACGGGGCTTTCTCTTTGGCCAGGGCAAAGGCGTCTCTCACCAGCTTGGCTCCATCTCCGATGAACATCTGGACCAGCTGTGGACCGGCCAGCTTCAGGAAGGTGGCCTTGGTCTGAGCGGCGCAGGCTCTGGCCAGGAGGGTCTTACCTGTGCCAGGTGGTCCGTACATGAGGACGCCTTTGGGTGGCTGGATGCCAAGGTTTTCAAACTTCTCCTTGTGGTTCATAGGCAGGACAATAGCCTCCACCAGCTCCTGGATCTGCTTGTCCAGCCCTCCTATGTCGCTGTACTGCTCTGTGGGACGCTCATCCACCTCCATGGCTTTGACTCTGGAGTCGTACTCGGTGGGTAAGGTCTCCAGGATCAGGTAGGAGTCCTTGTTGACACCCACCAGGTCTCCAGGCTTCAGCTTCTCGGCGTCCACCAGCCCGATCACCGGCAGGAAGTAGGTCTGCCGGGTTGAGGTCTTAATGACGGCGCACTTTCCTTTCCTCTGGGAGTCCAGGTCCACGTTAGCCCCGTCCTCCTCCTGGTCGTTGGGGTCCACATCCAGCAGCTCGATCACATTAGACACGAGATACGGCAGCGTTTTATTCACCTTTATCTTCTCCGTGTTTTCTTTGATTTTATCTTTCATGGCCTGCAGCTCGTGGGTCACCCGCAGCACCTCGCTCTTCATTATCTTTATCTCGCTGTCGAGGAGACGAGTCCGCTGAACTATCTCCTCTGTGGACATTTTCAACACTTCTTCGCCGATTCCATCCTCCACCTCGTCCCAAACTGATTTGTCACTCAGCGACGCCATCTTTGCTGTGTTTGCTGTGAACGGCTGGAGCGAGTAGTGAACTAGAGACCTATGACCCGCCGGAAGTTAAACCTTCTACTTCCGGAAGTAGCCGACTCCGTACATGAGCGCCGAAGCACCGAGGAGTAACCGAGCCTGAAGCTGAATTTATTTTGTTCGTGTGCCGCTTTGCACTGCGAGAGTGTGCGTGTAAGTTGACCGGCAATGTGCTCTTGTGTACTGGCATATGTCAAAGTTATTTACAACTGTTTGTAGCACACAAAGACGCTGCTTTCGAAACGCGTTTGACTTATGTTAGCTTGTATTGCTAATGTTAGCTCTGCGGCTAACAGCTAGCCAGTGTGTTGATATGTTTCATTTTGGAGGCTGTCAAGAGACTTCCTGCTAGAAGACTAGTAAGTAAAGATAGAGTTGTCACCCGTATTGTGCACACTTAACGTTTCAAAAGACACAAAGTATTGGGGCTCAAAATAAACGAACCAGTATGAATAACGTTAATAAAAGTTAAAGTTAGTGCTTAGCAAACAGAGGATGTGTTCGCGCCACTGCTGCAGCTGCACACACTCGCCTTCATGCGGTTTGCTAGCTTCTCACTCAATTCAGTTTGATTTTATTATTTAATCCAGAAGACACTTTGTGTTTCGGCAAATGTAAAAACATGGCATAAAAACACACAAAAGCACAAAAATTGAAGCAGAAACATACAACTGTCGACATTAACCTGTGCACAGGTTATTTGTCACTTATGCACATTCAAACTGCACAGGCGCAGATTAATTAGTAATTAGTTTTAGTGTCCACCATATTGCCCGTAATAACTTATCAAATATGATAAAGATTTCCTCATAACGTAACTATTTCCAGAGTAGTGTCTATTACCATCAACAGGACATGACAATCACAGTAATAAAGCGTCAGGACTGGCACCATGAAGGCCAATGCTGCAGTATACTACACGGGTACAATATGTACTGCAGCTGTCACCCTATCATTGTCATCATCAACATCATCAGCTTTAATAATCTTTGGTGCTGAATAGTTACCACCAACAATTGTTTGTTTAACTTAGCATTGGTTCTGTCCATCTTTTCAGGCGCGACAAAGCTGCCAGAGAGAAGAATCAAGAAGAAGGTGTTTCTGCAGAGTCCAGTCCTCTGTGGTTGTTGGTGTTTTTCTACTGTAATACAAACTCAAGACGCACAGCCTTGAGGCACCTGCTGTGTAAAGTTACTTCCTGCTCGTAGGTGGCAGTGAACTAACGCAAGGAGCTAAAAGATGGACCAGAACAACAGTATACCACCCTTCCAGGGGCTGGCCTCCCCTCAGGTAAAAACACTGATTTCAAGATTTTTTTGGTTAAGACATTTTTAAAAATGAACTTCCATTCTGAAAAAGATTCAGATCACAATTATTGATCATTATTATTCATTGATGTAGTACAGAATATTTTGTTGCACTTTAAAACTGCTTTCGCTTTCATATTGTGCTACATTCTGACTAATTAAAAAATATTTGTGCCAAAATAAGACTTAAAATAAGGTTCTAAGGTCCTCACCTGAATGCAGTGCACCTCCCAGAAAGCAAAATACTAATAAATGTATTTATTTTACGTATACCCTTGGCTTAATGGAATGCAGTGGCAGCAGTTGTTTGGGAGCTGGAGGATGGTGATACGCTGTAGAGTGCCGCTGAATATGCAGCAGAGTTTTCTATGCAGAGATTGTAAAGCTCAGTATCACAGTCAATGATGTTCATCAAAAAGATCTTGTTCATAATTAGTAGTTTTTTTTAAATGTATATTTAGTGATGAAATTTACTGCTAATTTGGAAGAGGAAGTATGATACCATCATCGTCCAGTGAAATGGGCGTAGGGAGTAACTTTATCACTGAGGACAGAGTAGTTGTGAAATATAATGTCACATACAGGAACAAGATTAAATCTTTGTGGTAAACAATCTGGTTCTGCAGGTATAAACAAGGCATAGTTTCACATCTTTCAAGTTTACAAGTGTTGATGAACTTACAGCTTTTAACAGATAATTGTACAAAAACAGTTTCTGGTGATGCCATATCATGAAGATCTTGAAAATAGCAAATCAACTTAAACATGTGGCTACAATTATTTGAAATATATTCACTATTAATTCAGGTCTTGGAGTGCTATTGTTACTTAGCTGTGCAGCCATCATTAAATAACCCTTACCCTACAAAATCAACCCATAAACCATTGGTATTAAGTAATGTGGTCATTCTTTCTATTTGTGTCAAGTGAAAAACATTGTGATAATGGTGTTTTTTTTTTCTTTGCATGTCATTTGTGAGTATCATTTGCTCTTAATGGGGCTTCTCTGCTCAATCCAAAATTCATGTTTTTTTTTTTGTTTTTTTTTTTGGTGTTATGTCCTTTTTCAGGGTGCCATGACCCCAGGCATGCCAATCTTCAGTCCCATGATGCCGTATGGTTCAGGCCTGACACCCCAGCCCGTCCAGAACACCAACAGTTTGTCTATACTGGAGGAACAGCAGAGGCAACAACAGCAGCAACAGGCGCAGCAGGCAAACACAGGTACAACACACACTACTGTCATATTCCTCTCCATCCTTTCCCGGTATTATGAGGTGAGATCATAATTATAGAATTGGGGAAAATAATGAGTCCTTACCATAGTGTAATTATATAATTGGTTGATGTTATAGAGGAAATATGCGTGGTTTGTTTTTCAGGTCTTCCTGGAACGTCGGGGCAGACCCCGCAGCTTTACCATTCCCAGACTGTTGCAGGCACGACCACCACAGCGCTGCCAGGAAACACCCCGCTCTACAACACCCCGCTCACCCCCATGACCCCTGTCACACCGGCCACACCAGCCTCGGAGAGCTCTGGAATAGTACCACAGCTGCAGTATGTTTTATATCCAATGGAAAGAATGATCACAGTATCGGTTTTTTGTTATTTTTTTTGGGGGGGGGGGTTATTGATATTTTTGCAAGAACTGGAAGGGATCATTACAATAGCCAAAGTGGGATGTAGTCATCAAAGCACATTGTGGTGTTATATTTGCCTGTATGATCCCTTCCCCTCCACCTGCAAACCCCCGACCTTCAAGTCCCTTACATCATAGATCTTGACACTGCACATAAATAAAAAATATAAAAACAATTAAATAAGACCAAAAAAAACTACCCATCCCTCTAAACGCCCAAAGCTGGATCCAAGAAATAGAGCTTAGTAATGGGACAATGCAAATTTCCTCCACCAAATGGTATCAACAGAAATAGCAGACAATGTACATAAACTGTATGTATACAGGTGAAAAGATGTAATATATATTTATAGTAATCAGACTAATTGACAGATTTAGACAATCGCATTTCAAATGAGATAACATTAAAGCTCTTATTTTGTGTGGTATCTTTGATGAGTAATATTTTTTGATTTGGCAAAATGTAGCGGAGCAGCGGAAAGCTCCAACTGTGCAGAATGATCAGCGTTTCAGTTCATAATACCTGTATCGAGCACACTTGGAAATTCAGATAATTTCAGATACTACCTCAGGGCACCCTCATTTCTGTTTAGTTATGAAGGATTTTTATTTTGAAATTGGCTACATTGCCATTATTTCCTGACACATAGACTTGTTTTTCTTTATGTCTCTGACTCAGTTCTTTTTTCTTTTCTTTTTCCCTACTTTTAGGAACATAGTATCTACCGTAAATCTGGGCTGTAAACTGGATTTGAAGACCATCGCTCTGAGAGCCAGGAATGCAGAGTACAACCCAAAGGTGAGACTGCAACACATTACAGTAATCAGCTCAATGAAGCACTACTGGCTGTAACAATCCCACTCTCTCCATTTCTTGTAGCGTTTTGCTGCCGTCATCATGAGAATACGAGAACCTCGGACCACTGCTCTCATCTTCAGCTCTGGGAAGATGGTCTGCACTGGAGCCAAGAGGTCAGAATAAGAGCTGTTTGCTAAACCGTCACGTGCTCAAGTTCATAGTAAAACAGATTCTCAGAGATGTGATGGCACCAGGGCTGTCAGTATAACTGGTCAATTATTCATTTTTTCCAGAAATCATTGTGATAAATTATATTATTGTCATTTTAGAGACAATTTTACGTCACTGATATAGTAGTATAATGGCATATTGATGCAAGTACATTTTTCAAAGAGCGATAAACCTTTTAATTCTTAAAAATATTCAGATATTGGAAGTGGAAAGTGAAAACAAATATTAGAAAACTCTTAAGAAATAGAACATAAATAAATGTGTGTGTACAGAGGAGGTGACCCCCACCCACAGTGAAAAAAGTGACCAGAAATGGCATAAAAACGCATCAACAAAGAGTTTTTTTTCTGTTCATTTGGCTTAGTCGCTGTGACAACGTCTAGGCGCTAAATCCAAGTCTAATAATGGTTGGGAAAATTTTGCTGTTTATTCTGGCATCCTGTTGGCTAAAATGAAGGTGACATTTAATATATAGACAAACACGTGTAAACACAAGGGCTATATCGCACAATATATGGACATGACCAATTATTTTTGCTGACCTTGAAAGGTCAATAGCGTAGTTATTGTGAGTTGTGACAGGCTAAGCCTCGCCTGTCTTTTAATAAAGGCTCTCTACCTTCTTGCCTTGTAGCTCCTCCTCTTTCTTCTAATACATGTCGAATTTTCCTATAACCCTCTTCACATTGACTCATCTTCTCTTAGTGAGGAGCAGTCGAGGTTAGCTGCAAGAAAATACGCTCGTGTGGTGCAGAAGCTCGGTTTTCCTGCCAAGTTCCTGGACTTCAAGATTCAGAACATGGTGGGAAGCTGCGATGTGAAGTTCCCCATTCGGCTGGAAGGATTAGTTCTCACACATCAGCAGTTTAGCAGGTAATTCCTGTTTGCTTAATGTCTTGTGCCGCTGAAAGCCATGGTAGCCCGTTTCTGATTTTTGGACTGTGCCAGGGCAGGATGTTTCATGTGGCTGCAGAGCTGTGCTACAGAAGGAAAAGCTAGAGGAGTTTCTTCTTGTCGACATGCTCCCATACAAACTGTGTCCTCTGAATCCATTAACGGGGATTTTTTTTATTTTTAAATTTAAGTAAGAAAACATAAATGTTTTAGACAGTATGCAAAGAGCTAAGATGATTTTTTTAAACTTTAAATTGATTTATGTTAATGATTTGGCGAATACTTGTGATGATTAAAATAAAATGATTTGTCTCTTTCAGCTATGAACCGGAGCTGTTTCCAGGATTGATTTATAGAATGATCAAACCCAGAATCGTCTTGCTCATCTTTGTCTCTGGGAAGGTTGTACTCACAGGTGAGACCTGCTCCTCTCTGCTGACGTCTCTCGGTCGTTATTAGTTATGATTACGTTACGCTGTGTCCTAATCTCATGCTTGATGAAGGAGTTAATGTTGGTTTGTTGGAGTGAGCCTCATTAATAGTTGTCAAAAACTTAGTGCGGCTGCAGAACATAAAAAACTGATTGTTTTTTGCAAGATCACACAGAGCTGTACTGATGCAGGAGTTTTAAAAAGAACATATTGATTCCTTTAGTAGTTGTGAAAAGTATGCCTGGCAGACTATTTCTTAATTACTTTATCACGTGTTTGGTCTTTTTTTTTTTTCAATAATAGTAAAAATGGAAACAATTTATTGTAATTTATCGATCGTCCTATTGTATCAGTCAAGCTCTTTACGCAAGAAATTGATCAGAATCCTTAAAACCTTTTTTTTAAAGATTATTTTTATGATATGCAGCAAAGGGCCAAGACCGTAACCGAACCCGTGGTCCTACGGCTCTACCAACTGAGCTATTGGGCGCCCCAAAACCTTTTTTAAACGTTTTATTTAACCAAATAAAACCAATTGACATATTTTTTTCAATAGTGACCTGGCCAAGAAGGCAACAAAGTTGTGTGTCGATTATATACAGTAAAATACAAAACAATAATCACAAATCATACAAATTAAAGCTACTGTTCATGTATCAAAAGAAGAGGTTGAATATACACAGATAATGTATAAACTTAGACAAAATGCATCAATACATGGCAATATTCTAGCAAGAGCAATTTATGGTCATTTTGAAGACCAAAGGCCGTAATTGATCACAATCAAAATAGACTTATATCTTTTTTTTTTTTTTTTAATCTAAAATTTTGTTTTTATTGGCAGCCAGAAAATTTTAGAAAAGACGGTTTTAAGAACTTTACCGCAAGCCTGTTTTGGCAATAATAAATCACAACAAAATTAAGTGCTTAAAGGAAATAGATACAAGTACAAGCCAAAAGACAAGTTAGCAGGTAAACAAGTGAAAGCATACAAGGGTACATTTTTTTAAAAAAAGTGTATTAAACAAATAAATTAATAAATAAGAAGAAGAAGAAGAAGAAGAGGAAAAGAGGGGGAGAGAAAACATCATGGTTCAAGTCCATTTCCATGAGTTCCTAATCAAGACTATTATGTGAAGGATATTTTAAATCCCACTTTGATCAATTAGGTCCCAGATAAAGAGAGAATAAATTAGTTCAATAAAATAACATGGGAAAAGTGGGGAAAAAAGTTGCGGTCGCAGTCTTGTAAGTGTAGCTAACTATAGGCACTAAAATGTAATTTTTTTTTGTTTGTTTTTTTACAAGTGCCATCAGTATCCTCAACTCAACAAAATAACTGATGCGTTTTTAATCCACGGACAGACAATGACCTGAACCTGTTGTGTCAAGTGTCCCTAATGACCTGTTTATGTGCTCTTTTTTTAACAATCAGTTAGATTGTTTGCTGTTTATTGTGCCGTCTTCTGTGTTTGGTGTGCCGAAGACAAATTTCCACCCCGCTGGACAATAAAGATATTTTCTAATTCTAATTCTGAACAAACGTAGAGCAAATACCCAATAAGAACCAACAATAATAAAGACAACAATAGAAAAGATAATGTTGAACATGTTGATGGATATAATGATTGTTTCTATCATTGTTGTGGGATTTGCATGTGTTACTCACTGTAGTTGATATCTATCTTTTTTTTCTTCTTTTTTTTTAAGGCGCCAAGGTGAGAGCAGAGATCTACGAAGCGTTTGAAAACATTTATCCCATTCTGAAAGGTTTCCGCAAGACGACGTAGAACCTGCAGCTCCATCTTTTACCTTTATGTCCCAAACGTTGACTCTTTGTACTCAGTTTTTTTTTTTTTTTTTTTTGTAATTCACAAGAAGTGTCATCTATATGTTGACCTCAACAAGTGGACTGCTGTAAGGGCTGTTGTACAGGGATTTTTTTGTGCCCCCTCCAGAATTTTTACTCTTTGTTTTCCTCTGTTCTAATCAGAAGTGAAGACACCTCCATTTATTTCAGACCCTTTCTCAGCTTTTGCCCAGTTATTTTTCTGTTATCCAGATCACATCCCTGATTGTACATAAGACTGTAAAGAAATGTAAAAAGCGCTGGTTGAAAGAGAAGCAGTCAGACCTTGATTGCTTTTTGCTTTTATTTTAAGCCATTTTAAACAAGTTTTGTACGTTGCATTTTTATACATTGTCCGCTCAGTCCCCAAGTTTTATCATGACATGTCTGGGCCTGTCAACACCACATTCCTGTGAGCAGTATTTGCAAAGATTTTAGCTCGAGTGACTTTATCCCAAAAGAAATCGGTCTGCTTTTTTGAGAATTTCATGTTAATTATTTTTTGCATTCAAATCCTGCAGATTACAGTTCAGATTAGTCCTGATTACATAAACGCTGGATGTGGATTTTCCTCTAGATACAAACATTTTGACACATATCAAGTCTGATAAGCTGTAACTGAAGACAGATGATCTTAAATTTTAGGTTGACAGAAGTTAAATTGATTGAAGTCCTACAGCTGAAGTCATCATCAGGTTGTTGGTTAGTTCTTTGAGGTTTGTCAGCTCAGTTATGGCTACGTTTGTACCGAAACATGAAGAAAAGATTCTGCTGGTCCTAAACAGCCTCCTCTTTCACTTATTTTAAATTCACACAATACATCTTACATTCACAAGCACTAAAATCTGAAGGCAGATAAACTATGTGTTATGTTGCTGTGTTTATTGTTTTAAAGTTGTTGGGTTTTTTTGGCTGTTCAGAATTATATTTAAAAGTTCTCTTGAAAATTCTTTTGCGTGTAGGAAAAAGTGAATCTTTGATGGAAAAACTGACTTTGCTATATGCTCAGCCACACACCTGGCCACAAACGAGTTAAATTTTGAGCACTTGTTGGTGAGATAGTTCTGGTGACTGTCAGTTTCACCATCTGTGTGTCTGCCACCTGACGCCTGTTTGGGCAGAAGAGATTAATACGGATTTGCATTTAATATTAATTAATACTTTCCTCATTGATTCTGATCGGCGGCAGAGACAGGACGCCCCGTCACATCTCAATACAACTCTGCTTCTTCTGAAATAGTTTATGTGCTGCATTGTGCATTAATAAATGTGTACATACTGACTCTTTTGTTAAAGCTGCTTCTTTCACCACAGTAACCTTTTGATGCTGTTGTATCTGGATACAGCGTTTTTGTTGTAAACAGACGGAAGACAAACAGAACGGCATCCCAGAGCATAATTTAAAAGATACAAAAATATAATACAAATAAGAAATGAGTGATAGAGCATAAATTCTTGTTTTTTTCCCAATAAATTTGTATTTTCTCCTCAGTTAATAGAAAAAGATCTGGAAGTATATTTTATTAATCAAAAGTTAGAAAGTCTCACTTTAAACTTATTTTTGCTCAGTTAGTGAATTTCTTTGTGCAGCGCAAACCTGAATTTTCTTTGATTTATGCAATCGAGAATTTTTGTTTACACCCGTCAGTTCAGATGATGTTGCAATAATTTCAGAGGGTAGTTTAATTGATGGAGTATTGTAACTGTGTCCAACACTGAAAAAAATGCAGAAAATCATATGAAAGCTTGTTCAGACATATTAGTTTAAAAACTTTATTCTGTGAGGAGAAAGCACAAAGTCATGTTATATTTGATTTGCTGACTGTTCACTCAGGTTTACTGCCCAGGTCTCTCTTACAAAAAAACTATACTTGAGTAAAAGTTGTACATATAAATGAGGGAATGTGTTGTGGAGGAACGGTGTTTATCCCCCCAACGTGACAAGGAACCTCAGGCTGCTCTGGAGGCTCTACTCCACAATAACACACTTAATGTTGGTTTTTCCTTCAGTTTGTCACCCCTCTCTCAGTCAGAAATACCTCTGATGCATTGTTTTAAAGAGCCAGAATTTAACAGTATAATAGAAAAGTTTTGGTGGGGTCAAGAAACCAGAATTCCTGTTTGAAAATATGAACTTTTAATAAAACAATTAACTGAATATCTGCCCAAAAACACCTTCATTGTCCTTGATAGTCTTGGAGGAAGCTGTGTGTCAGTGTTAGAGATATTATGTAGGTTTCATCCGCGTGTGTTGGTCTGAACTGAAGTCCTGTTTCCAGATGAACTCGGGGCAGTACTGGTCGTCATGGTTACAGCTGGCAGAGCACGTGTAGATCGCCAGTGTCCCCCAGTCGATACTGGCTCCTGTTGAGTCCACACACAGACTGTTTAACAGCTGTGGCATCACCTACACACACACACACACACACAAACACAAAAGGGTTATTACATGCAAAAAGAGCCTTACACAAAACCTTATCAGAGCAGAGTATTTGATGGCTGAAATGTTATACATTTTATGTAATCTTGATCTGAGTGTTTACATTCATTTACATTTAAAGGGGTTTTAAATCTTGTACTTTGAGTACATTGTAGCACACCACCTGGGCACAAAATAATAACACGCTGCCATTCAAGAGTGTCGTGAGCGAGAGGGTGAAAGGTAGAGAAAAGGAAGAGGGAAGGAGAAGAGAGGACTACCTGAAACTCAAACATCCTCTTGGTGCCACAGGTGCATGGTGGGATATCCTGATCTGAAGGGATGTGCTGAGAAGAGACCCACAAGGGGGAACCGCCTCGACTGTAACGTACCACCTGAGCAGAAAACACGGGGAGATGGACACAGAAAACACTGGCTAGATTTTTCTACCTTGAGGTCGTCAGCGAAAGTCTTTTCAGTATTTTGATGTTAACCTGGTGCGGTTCTGGTGCGATCCTCTTTTTGAAGCGCTGGAACACTTTGTTGTCTTCAGTCTCGTGCATGGCCATCTCCTCCAGGTCTGTTTCTGCCAGGGCTGAACCGAGAGACAGAAAGTCAGTAGTGACAAGAAAAATAATGTCAGCATAAATAAGGCCAGGTACATTGAAGACTTTTTAGGACTTGTTTTGATAACCACTCAGAATAAAAATTAAGAGTAATTTTACAAGAACCAAAACTGAAGGACAGTTTTGCACAAATGTTTATTGTGACATAAAACATGACATTTTTTGTCTAGTGAAAAAGTTAGATAATGTTAAGTGTTGAAAAAGACCTTTTTGGAGTGTTACACGTGGCACACAAAAGAACAGATTATAATATATTTCATTTATCAACCGAAGTGGAAAATATCTGAAAGCTGTTGGCTGGCTTTCTTGATAATTTTGTGTTTTTCACTGTGCATGTGAGATTCTTTTGCCTGGATTCCCATCAGGACGACTTTCAGAGGAGGAATTTGGTAAATTATTTAACAAAAAATAAAAATAGATGTTGCCAATTACTTTTAATTTTTACTATGCAACATCAGGAAAGAACATAGAAATAAAATCTTACTTCCCATGTCTGAGAATTTTTTAGGACTTTGAAGATTAATTTAAGTCATTTTTAATACAAATTAAAGCCTTATTTTTAGATTTTAAAATTCATTGCCTTTTAAGACTTTTTAAGGATCCATCAGGAGCCCTGATTACTTCATGTGACCAGTATTTTCATAGCTACTCGACATAATTTAAATCTTACCGTCCGCTAAGGAGGGACAATCTACACTCCTGTCCTCTTCTTCTTCGGCCTCCTTTGTGTCGTCCTCCTTCTTGTCTTCCTCCTCCTCGGGTTCAGTGACCAGCTCAGACTCAGGGAAGAGGAAGGAAGAGGTTGTGACAATGGATGCTTCTGTACAGACAAAGACACAGCAAGCCATTAACCCTGCATTCCCAGTCGCATACGTTTTCTCTTAACTTTCAGAATGCACTACAGCTGCCCTTCCAAAGTGCTTTCTTATCTGTGTATTTGCCCCGTGATTTGGATCTGCTTCATTATTTACTGGAGTCTTTCTCGGCTCATGCGAAACCTTTCCACCAAGTTTCAGAAAAATCTGACTTGTTCTTTTTCTGTAATCCTGATGACACACAAACCAAACTGAAAACGTAACCTAAATTATAAGACTGCTAAGTATTTTGAGAGAAAATACACATTTTTAATCTAATGCTACCACACACACCTTGGCTGCAACACTCCCTCTTGTGTGAGTGTTTCCAGTGGAGGGTCTGGTGGTGTTTTCCACAGTAGGTCACAGTCTTACAGCGGGAGCAGGCTTTGCTGCCAAGGCAACCGCACACCCAGCATAGTTTAAGTCCAGAGACGGACAACAAACATTGGTCCGGTTCAGGACCACTGGGGGGTTCATCCTCTGACAATACAAAAAAACAATAGAGGGAAAAAATATAAATACATCATATTGAAGCAATAAAAATAATAATAATAACAGATTTTTTAAAATACTTACATTTGGAACAAATATCAAAGTGTTACAGGATATAATCATTAGCATAAAAAACAGATTAAAACAACCAAAACAAAAGCATTTTTAAAAGTAATAAAAAATAAGTGCATAAAAGCAGAGCAACCAACAAGAAGTCAGTGAAGAGTCATAAGTTCTGCTAAAAAACAATGTTTTAAGCCGTGTCACTGTTGAAACACATAAACACAGATGAATGCAAATATATAAATTTAAAAGTTTGAGTTTTTAAATTTCATCTTTACTATGCTATCAACATAAACATATAGTAAAGTGATGACAGAAGACATATTTCAACTATACGTTATTAATGCAGCACTTGATAATAAGAGGTGACAAAAAAATTCCTGACATCTTGGCAAAATACACCAACCTGGCGGAGGGTCGTAGGGATAAAACTCATTCCTCCTCGGTAGCTGGCTTCTGAAAACTTAAAGGGAAAAGGAGGAGAAAGCAAAAAAATCTGTCAGAAAACTTGAGGAAAATATATTAACTAGACAAATAAGAGGCAATTTTATACAAGTTAGTTCCGACCAAACAATCTGATTGGTCATCACAGGGACTTTTAACTCTTGATGTATCACTCCGCTTCGCGGCTTTTCTCATCAGGCCTACATTAACGGTGGTAGCTATCTGAAGTCAGAGGTGAACAGGTAGCTAATGGGGGGAAACGTCCACTCTTTTCGGGGCTCATTCATGTGTGAGAGTTTTGGTTAAGGAAATAGTTGCTGTTGGAGCTGTCACACCGTCTTCTGTCCGGTTTATTGTTTTATAAGTTATCCAGTTAGGCGAAAACCCAGGACTCTCGGTTAAAGTGGTTGCGGCGGTGTCCTTCAACAAGCTGCTGTGAGGACGTTTTTCTGTGGACGTGTGCAGCCGTTAGCCGTGCTGTTGTTTTTAGCTTAGCTGCCTCAGTATAGCTAGCTGGCTCGGCTAACCCCCGCATGGTGCTTCAAGACTGCGGGCAACAACGTTATGAAGATGTGGCGATGCGCGGAGACGAGGAGCTTTTAAACCCGACACGGGATGTTTGACAGTGGGGGACTCCGAGGTCGACCTGCCTTCTCCCTTCACTGGTGACAGAAACTAGAGTTTCCTCAGCTGGAGGCGGCGGAGACTGCTGTTATGAGCCGGTAAGGACTCTTTCTACTAGCCTCCATAAGTTAAGAGAGACACACAACATACAACAGTCTGCTGCAGTTAATAGACAGACAGACAAGTAACTAACCAGCGCATAACATGTAGACCTAACTAACACAAAGTAGCTAATTAATTTTTTCCTGCTAGTTTGCAGAAAAAAAAGTTTGTGTTGTGTTGCTAGGCAACAGCTGTTACTTACATTAGCTGAACTATTGGCGGAGCCGAAAAATCATTAGATGAACAAACAAATCATAGTCTGTTGTCGAGTATTACTGTTAAATAATAAATGACGCTTGTTGAACTGTTGTATAAAAGCAATATAACAGGAGAAGGGAGTGATGTTGTCCTATATATCATCACAGCTGTGATTGGTCACTGGCATGAGTCCGCATATACAGTACAACAACACTACTGACTACTTGTACCTTTCATACAGCGACTGTCATTGGGTTTGTAACACTCATGATTTTTGCAGCAGAAAAGTAAGAGCGCTCTGTGGAAACTCCTGTCCTGACCAGAGATGGGTGCATACACCTGCAAGGAAAACAGAGATGGTAATTTATTACTTTATCTGGTTGTAAAATGAATAGGGCTGAGGTGGGTTTATAAATGTATCACTTGGCTTACATGAAGATGAGATAAAAATGTTAGTTTGAGGTTACCTATTATTGTAAATGGAAATGTGCCCACGTGTGTTTTATCATAGTATAGTTTGTCTGATCGTCATATTTGTCTGAAAGCCCCCTCATAAATGTTTAAGGAAACATAAAAGTGATTAACAACATATTCCAGTGCTTGCTTTGCAGTGGTACTTTTACTCCCCAGTTTTCCATAATTTATCAGCCTATAATATGAGGCAGCTCCACAGTTTCTTTCTGTGATATTATCACTGGATTGACTTATTCCAGTTCTCAAGTTAAGAAAAAACACTACATGTGGATATGGTTAAACTTTTAGGAATAGATATATACTGATTCATACTTCATGACATTTATTTGTTTGTAGTACAAGTTTTCTGAAATGTACTGTTTAAATACGTATATGAGGCATTATCTTGTCAAATTTAATCGGATAAAGGTTTAAAATTCTAGTTTTATTTTGTTGACTTTGTTTTTTACAACTGGAATTTTTTAATATGTTTTAATCACTCCATAAATCAATAAATACTATCAATAAACAGCCATAAAACAATGACTTTTTCACCATGCTAACTGGAACAAAATGTATTACAAGTTTTGCGAAACGGTAATATTTAAATAAGCAAGTAAGTGAATATGCCCTATTTTTTTTTGCGTTTCCCAAACAGAAGTCGGAACTAAAATAAATACCTAAAAATGCATTTGTAAGAAGACTGTCATCGAAGCAAAATAGCCCCAAAACGATGTTTTGTATGTTTCCCCTAAAACGGAACTCCCAAGAATCAGAGTGAATTATTATCTATTGATCTATGATTATTATTATATTTATGGTGGAGGATGCCCTCAGCGAGTCCAGAGTCCCTCCCTGTCCTCCCGGGACACTGACCTGCATCAGGAAGACCAGAGGCAGGCGGCAGATGTCACACTCCAGTCCGGGCAGTGAGGGCAGGCCTCTCTGGCTGAGCCACGCCGGTTTTCCCCCCGACTTTACTGGGAACTGCGGGGACAGCAGCCGCCACGGCTCCGCCTCCTCCAGGAAACCCAGAACTACCTCCGCCGAGGACGGGCTGGTGTCCCCGGACATGTTGGAGAGGAAGTTATTGTCCCGTCAAGTGGACAGGTGTGTCAACAACGGTCCAGAAGAAATCAAAGATGTTCAACTTCTGACAACACAACACATGAAACGTGGGTGCAGCCCAGAAAAAGCGTCCGTGAGTAAACACTGACCAGTTGGTGTTTCGTTCCGTGTTTCTTGAAGTTTTTTATTGTAGAGATTTTGTGAAGAATGATCTAAATTTATATTATGTGTTGGGAAACACAGTATTTAGTAACTCACCTGGCTCTTAGAAACGTAATCATTATTATTTATTAGTTTTAATTTTTTTTTTTTTTATTAAAGGGCTATAGTTCGTTTTCAGTCTGTCCACTGGGTGCACAACTGTCCTATGAATATACACGGTTTCACAAAAAAGATAGGCTAAATTAAATGTTGTGATTGAACACGGTGTTTCTTTCTCTTTTTTTAATAGTTTCAACTGTAATCAATACGGATTTGATATACTTTCTGTCTACTTCATTTCATTTATCTGACACCTAGGCTATATTTAGATATTACGTTGCATATTAAAACTTTTCGTTCAAAATATTTTGTTTATAAAATATGATGAATTGTAAAGTAAAGTAGTTAGAATCTGTTCCACTTCGACCTGCTGCAATATATGGTACTTTTATGTGAATAAAAATAATATCACATCAAATCTGGGGGCTTCTTCTGCTGCCACTGTAGATTGAGTTAACAGACTTATTGGTAAGATTAAAGTAAAAAGAGACAAAGAAATGTGGAAAACTAAGTGACAGACAAAACTGCAAAAGTCTTGTGTAAAATGTACTTCACAAACGTTAGGGGGGGATTAGGAATAATGAGGTACAGTGGGCTAGTACATCCAAACTGAAAATAAAAGCAGGAATTATTGTTATTATTAGTAGTAGTAATAGTAGTATGCCTGTTTTTAGACACATATATCATTTTTAAATGTTGATGTCCTTTACTAATTCTGTTGATTTAGATAGAAAATTTATTATTATTATTATTATTATTATTAATTTATATGTTGTTATTGTTATTATTATTAGTAGTAGTAGTATGCCTGTTATTAGACTGTCTATTTTTTAAATGTTGATTTGCCTAATTCTGCTGATTTAGATAGAAAATAACATTATTATTATTATTATTATTATATGTTCAGTGACGCTCTCTCTCATCTTCTCTCTCTCTCTCTCTCTCTCTCTCACACACACACACACACACACACACACACACACACACACACACACACACACACACACACTGTGATGTCATATGAAGGGGAGTTTGGGACGGGTCTGGTCTGTCCATTGGAGGACTGGACGGACACAGACTGTTAGAAACGGCTAACGTCAGTTGAACCCCCGCTCCTTTAATCGGACTTTAGTTCACAGTTAAATCAACCATGAGGCTTCGGACCGACACAGGGCCAGTTTTTGGGGCTGTGTGCGGTGACCAGAAGCTCAAACTTTTTTGTAACTGAACCATGGAAACTACTAAAGGAAGCGGACAGCAGCGACAACAAAAAAGTCAGTTGACAAACGGCTCCGCAGCCCGGCAGATAGTAACGGAAGAATGGACGATGTGAAAACTGGCCCGAACCGGGACTGAGCCTCCTGCCCGGGTATCCTCAGGCTACATGTCACCCTCCTCTCCGTGCCAGATGCCTCTGCGGGGCGACGGGGGCTACAAGCCGGCACCGGTGTCCCCTGCTCCGCCTGTCCCACCGAGGAGGGTCAGGGGCTCCGGCAGGACGCGGCGGTCCGGGCAGGGTCAGCGGGAGCCGGAGCAGCGGAGAAGCGGGTGAAGTGTGTGCTGGTTGGGAGACGGAGCTGTGGGGAAAACCAGCCTGGTGGTCAGCTACACCACCAACGGGTATCCCACCGAGTACGTCCCCACCGCGTTTGACAACTTCTCAGGTAAAGAACTAATGTCGGTCTCTTGATACATCCGTGAGTAATGTAATTAATTCACTATAAAGGGGAGACCGGGGTCGGTTGGTACACTTGTCACGCTCTTAAATATATATCTGGCATAGGCTAATTTACAGTATGCTTATCAACAGCTAATTAAATTTTAAGGTCTCAGATACTAATAAATATGTTTTAATGTACTAAAATCTATAGCCTAATCTGTAGACACACACCTCAACAAACACAACCCAGCTCCTCTACTCATGATTTTTTTCTTTTTCTTTTTTTTTTTTTGCAGTTTATATCTGCTGTATCAAAATCAGAATTATGCCAGTTGAATCGGATTAGACTGTTCAATACCAATATTTGACGATTCATTTTGTTTCTCCATACAACATTGTTTGTCGACTCTAGATATCAACAAGCCAGAGACTGTGTTTTTTTTTTAACTTGCTGTGAGCTGTAAATTCATCACTTGTTCACCTTACGGTGGCGTCGCTCTCTCCCTCTGTGCTGCTGCCTGCATGTCTGCAGCTGCAAAGAGTTTTGTAAAGTCAAGAGGATTCACTCTGCAAACAAAATCTTTGACCAAAACATCCCCAGAAGAAGCCAAAAATGACTGCTCAACTTGAAGCAATCTCAGTCCACTGAGGGTCTCTGACTGATGATTCGAGTCTTTGACTTTCAAGGGACAGTCCTATTATTAATAATACTGTTGATAATTGTTCATTTATTGACCCTAAACAATCTTAAATTACTTTGCTTTTCGAAGACAGAAATGTGTTAACGTTTACACTGTATATCTATTATTGAGGTTGTTTTGATGCTTTAGGAACTTTGAATTAAATTGTTTTCTAAAATTAAGTGATTTAAAGTCATGCTGTGCATTGGTGCCAACCAGACCCAACATGGGGATGGTTGGCACAATGTTAACAAAAAAATTAAGCATCACATGGAAACAATTTGAAGATTTGTTTCAAACAAGAACCATTAAACATAATCATTGGAATGTCTAGTCATTCCTGCCGTTGCCAATTCCAAAAATAGTCATTAACAATATATACGTTAATTACATCTTTAAAGGAGTTTTAACCTCTTGAAATACAGCTATAGTTACAAATGTTAATATGACAAGTGTGTGGTTATCAGTCCTGCTTACATTTGACTCAACTTTGTGTTGACATTATGTCAGCCAGCTACTGTTACTCATCACAGACTCTCAACTGACTCTCAGATGTTTTAACATAGCGGATTAGCACAGGTGATGAATGCAGACATTTTGATGTCAGCCTAAATAAACAAAAAATAGCTATGTGTCTACCAACCCCATTCTCCCCTATGTGTGAATGAACACATGTCACCCTATGGAAATATAATCCTAAATCATAGCTTCACAATTAAATGTAGACTACGAGGAGACGGGGTGTTTAACAGCTGCTAAAGGCATGCCATTTATGAATGGGCCAGCTATCAATAAATTTGATTAATTAATCTATCTTTCCCTCAGTAAAAATGTCAAATATAATTAACATTTCACTTCATGTGAGCTTTGTAGTCCATTATGTAACCACTTTGAAGTCATAAACAGGAACTGTTTTGATATTTGTCATTTTTAATGATTTAAATAAGTTACAGAATTGATTAATATTCTGTTGATTGGCCAGTCACTTCAGTGACTCATCTTTCCTTCACTGTATTAACTTTAATCTAGTTAAATAGTTACCGGCTGTTGTTTTCAGATTGTGTGACTGTTTTTTTTCCAGTGTCTCATGGTGTGTGTGTGTGGTGTGTGTTTGTTGTTTAGCGGTGGTATCGGTGGACGGGCAGCCAGTCAAACTACAACTCTGTGACACAGCCGGACAGGTCAGTGATCTCACACACACACACACACACACACACACACACACACACACTTCATGTACACACAGGAGGAGAGGGCAGCAGTATTTCCTGTTGTTTTATTTGTGTTTGAAACAATGCCTCTGAGCAGAGGAAGCTATGAAGACAGAACAATACTCTTTTCTGTTCTGTTTTTCTTTCTTTCTGGTATGAGATAGAAATTATTGTTTTTGTTTTGTGTTTTTGTTGTTGCATTTTTGCCTTTATTTGATAATTGACAGTGTAGAGCTACACAGGAAACACGGGAGGAAATGCAGCAAAGTTCCTTGTCTGGAATCAAACCTCGATCAAATTGCACGGTACCATCCCAACAATTAGTCTACCCCACAAAAGTTTGCATTATTGGAATTCAGAATTCAAAAATGTTGCTACAGTTGGAGTTTTCATATACATACATCAATGTTTTGCTTTTCTATCTATTTTAAAGTACCAACATGATGTACATAAGGATGATTGGCAGATAGAGCAAGACTAGTCCTTCACTCATTTCAGGGCCAGAGCAGTTGTGTCTTGGCAGAGGACCACAGCCTGCCTCTTTAGAAACTGATTTTTTTTTTAGGATTTTAAGAGCGGCGGCACTTTAACAGAATACAGAAAACTGTCTGAAACCTGAGGTGCTGTAACCAAGCAAAAGGAAGAATGCTATCAACAAGTTTGGTAAAAAGATTAAGAGCTGTTAAGCTGGTCGTTGCCTTCTTCCTCTCATGCCTTTGAAATAAATCAAGCCAGTTTGCTCACATTTCTGGCAAGAGGGTCCCCAGTTCGAACCTGGGTTGAAGCGAGGTTCGGACCTTGGGCGGGGGGGCCTTTTGTGCGGAGTTTGCATGTTCTCCCTGTGTCTGCGTGAGTGTTCTCCAGGATCTCCGGCTTCCTCCCACATTTCAGGGTCAGGTTAATAGGTGACTCTAAATTGCCCGAAGGTGTGGATGTGAGTGTGAATGGTTGTCTGTCTATATGTGTCAGCCCTGAAATACTGGTGGGTGTACCCCGCCTCTCACCCAATGACAGCTGGGATAGGCTCCAGCCCCTCCACGACCCTTACGAGGACAAGCGGTTATGGACAATGAATGAATGAATGAATTATATAGAGTGATACTTTCTTTTTCTTTTTTCTGAGAAGTAGTTTCTGTAATAGGCAATAATTGGACAAATAAAGAGCAAAAAAGACTATACCTGAAGTAAACATGTTTACAATGGATATACAGTAGCTGTAGTGTTCATCTAGATATGCTCAGTTTCTGTCAGGAAATTGTCTGGTAGGTTTTTCCCAGGCAGGAAAAGTCCTGTGACACACAGGAAGTGATGCATTTTATATCTCTGCAGCAGCAGCTTTTGTCAAAAATAAGTAAAAAAAAAAATCTATAAAAATCTTCTTAGAGTGAGCTTGAACTGGTTAGAGCTAGTGTTTAACTTGAAAAAAGTTATGGAATCTGTTACAAGATAATATGGATAAAGAATCAGCTCACGTTATATAAACACTCAAAAGCTGTTTTTGTGCATCAGTTTGTTTACAGATATGATGTCAGAATAAATGGGAGGATCACAGGCAGAGGAAGGAGAGAGTCGGAGATGAAAGTCAGGCAGGAGAAATGAGACATGTTGTCTTAGTTAATCATCTGTCACTGAAAACAGACAGTGCTCAGTAGCACCAGTAACTCTGTCAGGACAGACAGGATTGGCAGATGTTGTAGATTCCTCCTTGTGTCAATAATTTCTCTCTTTTTATCCAAATACTCTTAAAACGGTTACTGTGTTGCTTTGTAAAACCTATTCATCCTCAACACTTCCCTCTCTCCCAACGTCTCCAGGATGAGTTTGACAAGCTGCGGCCGCTGTGTTACACCAGTGCAGATGTGTTCCTGCTGTGCTTCAGCGTCGTCAGTCCCGCCTCCTTCCAGAACATTCCTGAAAAGTGGGTTCCAGAGATCCGGAGACACGCACCCTTCGCTCCGCTCGTCCTCGTAGGAACACAGTGCGACCTCCGAGAAGATGTCAAGGTGAAACAAAACCACTAGCATTAACTAGAGGCTGTAACTCTTCATGATCGAAATGACAATTTTACAATAGCATCACTTTAACAGGCACTTTTTTTCTCCCAGCAGACAATTTGACATGTCAAAATAGTAGTAGGAACAGGTGTATTAACTGTCCCTGTAAGCCACTAAATGTGACCTTTCACCAATATGAATACAACTCTTTTGACAAAATATTTGTGTTATTGTTAATAATATATTGTTTGCAAAAATGCCAATGATTTGCTAGTTTTGTGAGCATCTTTTACTGTGTTTGTGTTGGGTGCATTTGGCTCTCAGGATTGATTTTCCTTGATATCATAACAATTTTGAATGTTTAGAGGAAAAGTAGCTACAAGAATGAGATTCCAGGACGCTCACCAAATATTCAAAAATGATCACGTTAATACTGATGGAAAAAAACACTGCTACTTTCCTGTCTCTCTGACTAATAAATCAGCAGATCCAAGATCAACAAAATAGGCCTTTGTTAATATTACGAGTGTAAATCACAAGTTTCAGTATGATTTGATATTATATAAATTCTTTGGAAAATGATGCGATATTTGCTGATATTATAAAGTCTACCTCAATACAATTTTTATTCAATTCAGGGGCCTGCGATCGATAGGAGAAGATATTAGTAAATATCCCCATTGTCTTTTTCTTGGCTGCTCACCATTATCTTCTTGGTGCTCGGCCGTTAGCACTGTTTAAATGTTTCAGAAGGAGGTGTGCTTGGATTCAAATGGTGACACAGAAATTTCAAAATAAAGGCATATCTTAAAGATGAAAATATGCATCAGTGGTATTGGATTGTTGATCACTGAAACAATCCAGATCAATGTATTGTTGCACCCGTCTTCAACAAAGTGCTTCCTCCTCTCTTTAGGTTCTCATTGACCTGGCTAAGTACCGGGAGCGACCTGTGGATCCAGCAGACGCCCGGGACTGTGCGATGGAGATTGGAGCTGTGGCCTACATGGAGTGCTCTTCCCTGACCCAAAAAAATTTGAAAGAAGTGTTTGACACAGCCATACTGGCTAGCCTGCAGAACTACAGCTCCCATAAGCGCACAAGAGGGAAACAGAAACGGCGCAAAAAGCAAAGGCAGACACCGGACAAGATGAAGAGTCTGTCCAAGTCATGGTGGAAAAGGTACTGCTGCGTGGCCTAGAGCAGACCTGCTGCGGTGAGTCTGTGTCTGAGACTCTGATGTTGACTTTTTCCTGGTCTGGATTCAGCAGGTTTGGGTTCTCCCCAGACTCGCTTTCAGTTTGGGTTTTTCTCTAATGGAGGCTGATGTTGAGCAGGACCTCGACTGGACTCTGGCTGGGAACCAAAGTAAGACTGACACAGATTTAAATGGTTTTCTTTTTTTTTTTTTATTCAAAGAGGGGTTTGAAGTCTCATCATGGATGAGTTTTAATACTGAACTCTAACAAAACCTGCTCTGAATATACTGCAGTGTCCCTTTTTCTAACCTGCTTTTAATCTTAGCCTGCCTCCAGTAGGAGCCATCTGCAAGAGAAGGTACTCCTGCCTCTACTGGAGTTAAACTGGTATGAACTGGGACTAGGAGAAGACGCTCTCTATGCCATGGTGGATGTGACAATTTTGCTCATGATTAGACATCTCCAGATTTAAACAAGAACAGTGTCGTCTGTGTTAAACACATAAAATATAACATTTGTTTTGTCTGGTGTTGTCATAATTAACTTCCCAACATAGTATGGTTGTAAGTACGCTTGTTATGTCGCCTGAAGCTGCATCTAAACTTCCTTTGTCTGGCGTGTTTTCAACACTCATGATTAGAAAGAACTGCTGAATCATATAGAGCTTACCTAAAATCAAACTTTGTCCTTATATTTGTAAAAAAAGAAAAAGAATAGAAGAAGCCATTTTGGACTTTCTGACCTAGAAAGTTCACCTGACGTGATTTGAATCAAAACATCAAAGAAATTCTAGAGCTTCTTGTATCAGTGTTGCTCTAATGAAGGACTTTATTAGCAGCTATTAGTTTGACTCTGCTCACATGCAGAGTTTACTGTAGTGCATCTGAAACCTGCATCATGGTTTACTTATAACTCTTCTCTTATTTTTGGCTCCATCTTAACTTTTTATGAAGTTATTTTGGTTTGTCATGCGGTTTCCATCATGTCCTGCCACTGTCAGGCCCAGAATGAAGCCAGATAGTGGAATTGTTTTGTGAGGTTCAGACATAAGGCTTATATTCTGTCTTATTTGCAGCAGGACTCAGGTAAATGTCTTTTTTCCCATGACGATAAAAAGTTCATCATCCTCATCTATTCATCATTAGTACTGAAGGTCTCTGCTGTCTACGTTGTGGACTGTAGACCAGCTCACAATTGACCTTAACCTGACAGGAGGACATTTTGTAATTTCCATATTTGTCACGTTGTTCCACAAGCCACAACTTTAGCCAAGTGACTTCTGTAGAGGCCTTTTTCACGTGCAACAAAAGAATTCAGTCTAAAACAGAAAATTCCAGGACTTGAAATGTTCATCCTGTGAACCAGTAACTTGCATCCGCAGGCTGAAGGTAAAAGGCAGGCTAACACTATACTAGTTTCAGATATTTGTCCTGCTTGGTGTCTGTTTGATTTATCTTTTGTACACTGAAACAGCCTTACTGTAAATGTGAGCACTTAACAGAATTAGATCAACCAAGTGCTCTTTGCATGTGTTTAAATTTACAGAATGGGCTCAGCTGTTTGTTTCTGTGGGTTTGCAGTGAGAAAACAACTCAGAACAAACAAAGATGGGTTTTATTTCTTAGCTTTTCAATGCATATGTGTATCTAAGACTGTGAAGTTTTAATTATGTGAAGTCAGTGAATTCTTTTCTTAGTACGTATAAACTGTAGTTTGTCATGTCTATTGCTCTGCATTTGTTCCCTTTCCCCAAAATATGCTTTACTACAATGGTAACCTTTGGTAATTTCTACCCCTCTGCATCCATAATACTTTAATAATACAGACATTCACTGTCCGTCTTGTGGCTACTGTCTATTAGTTCTGCAGCCTGTTCTCTTTACAATAGATTAAGTTGTTGTAAAGCAGAAATAAAAAGAAACTGAGGCTGCCACACCTTCCATTGTACATTGTAGTTACTAAAACCAGACCAAAATCCAATAATTTACAACCATTTCTCTACAGTGCCTTCATCTGAATGGCTCTTTGTATTGGATTCACTGCAGCAGAGAGGAAAAAGGGTGCAACCAGGTTGTAATGGACTTAAGAAAGATCTGCTGTTATTTAGTGTGCAACAAAACAATTGATGTTGATCATACATAAACACAAAAAAATAATTTCCATGCTTGCATGTCACTTTAACTGTGACCTAACCCCCTGTTTAGAATCCAGGTACAAACAAAACCTTTGTCTGACCAGTAACCCAGAGGCTATAAGACGAGGTTAAAGGTTCAGGGTGAACAGTGTTCACTAATGAATTTTTCCCTCTCACAACAGTGTTTCATATGACAACTAATATTCTGCTACTTTTGTTCTTATTTCTGCAAGTTATTATAATCCTGTGTTTCTTATGGTATTCCTGGCAAAGTAAAACAAAACAAAAAACAAAAACAATCCTGCCTTGGAGGTTTTTTCATGATTTCTGGGCTAAAAGTTGTGTTGTTGTTTGAGTTTGAAATAGCTGTTAGTTTAGCGATAGGAAAGCTGTAAACTCTGGGCTAAAAGGCGTCTGAGCCCAGGATTAAGTTTAGAGTTAAAACCCTGCTAATTGTGCAGAAGTGAAGCTGACGAGCATCACATTTGTCTGGTGTGAAATGGAGTGAGCTGCGGTGTGCCTCAAAATTCAATCAACAATAATTTCTGTTAAATGTTGTGTGGAGAAAAGGTGTTTGTTAAAAGTTAAACAAAAATGTTTTTTGTAAAGTTAATGCATTTGCTGCCACAACATGGACAATCATGGTGGAGGATTACAATTCTGTGTAATACTTTCACCTAATTAGTTAACCACTCTCTTTTAAACATTTCTGTTATGCACG
This sequence comes from Plectropomus leopardus, assembly GCF_008729295.1. Classification (NCBI taxonomy): domain Eukaryota; kingdom Metazoa; phylum Chordata; class Actinopteri; order Perciformes; family Serranidae; genus Plectropomus; species Plectropomus leopardus. Next base: position 21,511,119 of record NC_056463.1, read on the forward strand.
ATTAAATGTCCTACCCAACTACAGCTTAATCTTTACACCAAAATTTGGTGTCTTTCAGACTTTTCTGCAAAAATGCACTTGTAACCCAAACTGACCTGCAGATTTTTCTACAATCTGGCAGCAAGTTGTGTAGTAATACATGTATGCACACAATGAGAGAATTTAATAGAAATCATGTTTCAACTCGAAATGTTGATTTTAGTGTAAAACTGAGCCTCGATTTGAAGACAGTGCGTTACTGGAGCAGTTGGGTAGTTTTCTGCTGAAGATGTGACGGGGACTGAATGGTCTCACTGTGTGGATGTTTTACTCATGATAGCAAATGCATTGTTTCTTGCTTGAGGGGGAAAAAAGGCATAATAAGTTGCTTGTCTTGCTGTTTGTGTGCAGTCTTAGCTGATGGTGGATTTAAGTAGGGTAAAGGTCACATGGACCCTGATGATAGCTTATGTTTCCTCTGTCAGGTCTGATCAGTTTTGCCTGCTTACATAATTCACAGGGAGCACAGTAAAGTTTTTTATCACAGTGTTTGTTTGCATGCAGCATGTGGCTGCTTTTATACTGCGAATAACTGTTAGATTATTCCTGTTTCAATATGTTAAAACAGCATGAGTGAGGAAAACAATATCGTACATGTGTCTGACAAGGGCCCGAGGATGACTCCTTCTTTGTTTTGGTTCTCCTCTCTTTATCCAGCCTGTAATAACCTCTAAGCTTATGGTATAATCCTTTAAAGGAACACAAAATGAGCATTTATAAATCAATTAGTCATGCTGTGTCGCCTTGAATTTGTGAAGAAAACTTTTTTTTGCATGCCTCCACAGAACAAATTGCAAACATTCTAATTTATTGATTAAGGACCACATTTAACAACAGCAAAAAAATATCAAAACATCCACTGACAAACGCTCACAAAACTTGAGCAGTATAATCCAAGTTTCCTTTATCCATGCGTATGCTCAGTACTTCTCAAACACATGTATTTTCACTAGAAAACCTTGGTTAAAATGAGTTGTGTGAGAGTTTGTAAAGAAATGTTTTAACACAGTTTTGCTGTTTTGTTCCCTAATTTATCAATAAATCAATACGTTTGCAGTTTCCTGAGATATTTGAAAAAGTTTTCTTCACAAATTCCAATATAACCTCATACAACGGTTTGCATGATATCCTACAAAAATGCAATCACAACAGTTGATATGATAACGTGAAGATATGGAGGTTAGGTTTGGGCCAGAAAGGTTGCTGTGATCATCATCTAAGACCTTACGGGAGAGCCTCCTTCTTTACTACCGTCAACACTGGTCACATGATCACAGTCTTCCAAAATACGCTGGTAATACACAAAGTGGCGGCTCTTGATTACATGGGATATGTATGAATTTTGGCGCAGTACTCTTTGCAGGACAATGTACTAACATTGCACGAGAACAACCTGCAAATTCACACTGATTTGATATAGTGGCCACTTTGTGCTTGACGTATTTCTTTAAAGCGAGTCCATTGGCCACATGCGAACAGAGTTTAAAAGTAATGCGAGTACAGAAGAGTCAGAAATTTTTAAACTGAATTTAGCAAAAGCTATTGCAGACTACATAAGGCTGTAGTAGTAAAACTCTTAAGTATGTTGAATAAATATGCTGCACTTCTTCGCTTTTCAATTTAAAATTTTCTGTTTAAGACTAAGATTGTGTCTTTTCTTTTTTCACAAGTTATATATTCTGACTTTAATGTTTTAACTGCTTCCCAGGAGCCAGAATAGGCTGTTGATCCACAGCAGTGTGAGTCCTGTATGACAGATGGACGGCTTTGTAATGTTGAACAGATGGGTTTCTGAAAGTGAACTATTGTGTTTAAAGACAGTCAAGAAGAGACGTGATGGTGACCGTCTATGAGACGGACAAAGAAATGTGCTGCAAAGTTGTTTTGTTGAGGGTCGGACAGAAATGTTAATGCTCTGTGTTCGGGACAGGTGCAAAGTCTGGATGTGGATTGGGAAATATGAACATGAAATAGTTTCTGCGTGTGAGAGGCCTCGGATTACTGTAAGCAAATCAGTTTTTGTAGACTTTTATTCCCACACATTCCTAATTGTTGATTGCACAAGAATATCCTGTAAAGCCCAGTGAGTTAAAACAAAAGCAGACAGCCTGGGGAAACAGACAGAACGGTTCATTCTTGAGATTTCATTGTTTTATTGAGCTTGATACCCCCTGAAGCACACCTGAGCTCACTCACATGGCGCACCAGCTGAGAGCTTCTTTGAGGAAACCACCCCACTCGGCCTGTGTGAAACATCATTTTTCCTGCATGTAAAAACATTGTAACAGCTGCTGCCATCTGCTCACACTGAACCTCTGTTTAATCGAGGACGTCAGTCAAAGGAAGAAGTGTTTGTACAGAAGTTTTATACGCTGAGAAATAAAGAATATTGTGTATGATACATGCTGTGTGTTGTTGATTTTAGGCTCAGTGCTGAGTGGTGGGACTGGGAATGTATGTGTGTGTTTAAATATAACTTGTGAGCGTCAGCTGTAAATGAGAACGTTTTGTTTTTGGTTACATCTGTAAATAGAATTTGTCTATATCATATGTGCATATTTCTGTGTCTGCTCACATACACGATTTTATGAATTTTACTCAAAAGAGTCAGCATGGTCAGAAGGAAGGTGAAACACGTGTAAAACAGGGCCTCAACTCATTTTTAAAACACATTTTGAACAGGTTTTTTCATGTTGTTGTGGCTGCAGTGATGTTTGGGAATTGTACTGTGTGCTTTGTGATAACCAAATGCAACAACCATGCTATGCTCAGCTGATGCACATCAGGAGAGAGGGGATAAGATGAATGGGATGTTTGGGGGCATGGAGACACACACACACACACACACACACACACACATACACACATGCCCACACACACACACAGACGCCCACAGAAAGTCATCCAACTTCAGACTGGATCATTGTAAACAGACTCTCTGCTTCTAGGCCCTCATGGTTATGCAAGAGCTTTATTTTGAAGGCTGTCATGTGACATTTGGTTAGTGGCATGTCTCTGTTCTTGGAGGCAGAGTGTGTGTGTGTGTGTGTGTGTGTGTGTGTGTTTGTGTGTGTGCGGGGGCATGCCCTGACTTAACTCTGTCTGGGAAACAAACTGCTTTGCTCTACCTGACAACACAGAGTTAGTACATAATGACAAGGCAGACTTTGTTCCAGATCAGCTGCTCTGTGACTCAAGCAGTGCCAGGTCCTATTTACTGATATTATTCGGCTCTAATTCTCCTCCATGAGTGGGGTAGACATTAACTGATGCAAATCATAGCTCATTTTCCAAAATGTAATAATCATGAATTAAAAATCTGCTGGGAAAATAACATAAGAAAGGCTGCAAATGGTGTGCTACATTTGTTTTATTGTCCTGGTCTCCTGTCAGCACTGTGAGCTTTGATTTGATTCTTTTTATTCGCGATCCAAAAACTCACAAGACCTGCAACAAATGATTATGTAAAAACAGAAAATAATTATTGGCAGAATGTAATAAAATTTCCCCCTAAATGGGTTGTAAATTAAATCAGGTCTATTAAGCCCCTTTTCCACTAAAGCATTGTTTTTTTTCCCGGCTGAAAATGCCAGTTGCTCCGCAGGAAATGCTCAGCTTGGACTGCTTAAGAGCGCTTTGGAGGTGCAGCGTTTTTTTCAGATGAGATGCTTTGGTTGCGTCTGGCTGCTATTATCAAGCGACAACCTCTGGGGCTAAAAAATTAAGCCAATGTGAAGTGCCAAAAACTGCAGGTCCTCGAATGGCCACTTCACGCTGGATCCTGAAGGGAGACAAACCCCTTAGACCCCCTTGTTAAAATACCCAACTTTACAGCAGGAGTAAACATGTTTACAGCCTGGTACAAAAAACAGTTTAGTCTCTATAGCTAATTCCCACATTCACGACAACTCTAGGGGGGATGAGTTTTAATATAACTCACCTACTTTAAATAAATTAAAGTTTAAAGTAATGCATATTTAAGTGCAGGGCTGCTTGAGTGACAGGCTGTCTGCAAGGTGTTGCTACAGTGTGTGAGTAAGATCCTTGCTCCTCCACAGCACCAGCCTTTTGTCCAAATATGGTCACTTCTGGCCCAAAAAACAAGTTGGGGATGGCCAAACTGAAGTCTTCAAAACTGGAGTCCACAACCCATTAGGTGACATCATCGTGGCTATGTTCAATATTTATATAGTCTGTAGTTATGATATGGAATATCTGCAGATTTAAAAATGTCTGTGACAAGGTAAAATACATGCTCTGGATGAAGGGAGGACTGAGGCAAGAAGAGAGAGAGGACTGACCCGCTGTTCTGTGTGGATTCATGAAAGGAAACAAATATCATTGTATGAACAGTATTATAACATGTTTCTTCTCCATTGTTGTTGTTCAGTACTTGTACATGTAAGATGTAAAGGCTGGACTTCATGGTATTCGCCCCTCCTCCTCTGTGATTGAACGGCTTGGTAAAAAGTGACAAAAACTCCAAACGGGTAGCGCTCAGTGCATTGTCACTTTGTAGCGTGACATAAACACACACCACTCCCAATACCTTGTAAACTGAGCAGATGTAAATACAACAAACTGTGCCACCGCTGAAAACCTTAAAGGTGCAATGTGTTGGATTTGGTGGCATCTAGTAGTGAGGTTGCAGAACTGAAACTTCTACTATGTGCTAAGCGTGTTGGAAACTACAGCGGCCGATGCAAAAACATAATCACCTGATTGGTCCTATCTAGAGCCGGTGTTTAATTTGTCCATTCTGAAGAAAAAACATGGCAGTGTCCATGGAGGAGGACGCACTCCGTCTGTAGATATAATGGCTCTTTCTAAGGTAGTGAGTGCAATGGTTCTTCATTTCAGGTGATGATAAACTAATGAAAACATAGTTATGAATATTATAAACCATTTCTGCCAATAGATGCCCCTAAATTCCACAAACTTTAAACACATGTAGCAGTGACATGGAAGCTAAAATGTTATTGATCATTATATGAAATCAGGTTGAAAATGTTTACGGTACTGGTTCAAAATGGTTTCCAAAGCTCTTCTAATGTGTTTTCACCATGTCATTACTCAAATCTTGTTTAGAAAGGCATGCTGTGCGTGGCCACATCCTGTGCTTGGATGTCTGTCAATTGCTTTTAGTAATTTTCAGACTTAAAGTTGCAAAATAATAATAATAATATGTTATCCAGAAATTTATGTTGTAGTTTTATGATGCACATTTACTCGATTAGACAGGTGTTTTTTGTCATATTTACACAAGGAAGGAAAGAGAGATACAGAGGGACATAACCTTGGGAAAAAGTTTGTTCCACATAGAATATTTATGTTTCAGCCTCTTTTTGCAAAATGTTAAAGTCCAATGTGTATGGCATAGGCAGAAAGCTGCCAGTACTCAAGGCGATGGTCTGAGGCTCGGTTCCAACCCATTTTTATAATTTTATAGCCTCTCTGTCTCAGATTGTGTGTGTGTGTGTGTGTGTGTGTGTTACATAACATAAAGAGGGGCCAGAGTGACATCAGTGCTGACTCTTAACAAGCAGAGCTGAAATACAATCTCCACTTTCCTAACAAGCTATAAACCCAATCAATGTGTGTGTAGACAGCTGCTCTGAGTGTGTGTCTGTGTGTGTGTGTGTGTGTGTGTGTGTGTGTGTGTGTGTGTGTGTGTTCGGGTTTAGAGAAAGTGAAGAAAAGAGCATTTGAGGGGCTGACAGACAGGGAGGAGGAGAGACAAAAGCTAACAGATAAATTATTTTATAGAAAGTGAGAAAAAGAGTGTGAGAGAAAGAGGGCAGACGATCAAACATCTGAAGCTCCTCCTGCTACATTCATCAGACTGTAGAGCTGATTTTGGCGTTTGCACAGTTGTTGTTGTTCTGGAGTTTTAGATGTGGCAGTTTGATCCACAGATGCTCAACCTTTAAAGGGGTACTTCTGAGTTTTTGAAGTGGGGTTATTGGTCTTTATCCATAGTCAGTGTGTTACCTGGAGGTTTGAAGAAGCAGACAAGAGTACCCCCACTAAGCAATGTAGCCTACCACTGTGGACGGCAGCTGCAAAACGTATCATACCTTCTTAAAGGCGAGACAACTCTTATTCTGTCTGTGGAGATGCTGATGAAACTTCAGTCCACTTGTTCTTTCTATGTAGAATAACAATGATTCTTTGGTATGATTTAAGTTACCATGTTTTCAGTAACTCTGGTGTCAGTCATTTTTTAAAAAATATAATCAGTTACTCTAGTGATATGAGAATATGAGTAACAAGTCTCTGAACTATGTCATTCATTTCTGTATTTTAATGGGAAACTGAAACTACTTTAACAGGGAAAAATGATTTTTTTGGTTCACAACCTTCTTTCCATTGTTTCTTGACTGATTTTAACTCAATGCTGAACAACAGAAAAAGTAACAGGTATTTAGAGTATTAGAGAAACACATTTGGTGAAACCCCCTTGATGTGAAATTAATTGTTTTTGTTTTTTGTTTGTATAACCATTCTTTTTATTTATTATAAGATTTCTAATAATGTATGTAGTGTGCAGTTTATCATGCTCATGCCATTTATCTTTCACTGTAAGTTATATTATCAGCTCTTGTGTCTTTTTGTGTTCTTGTTTCATACCTGACATATTTTGTGCATTGTATTGCTGAATAAAGTAGGTAAAAAAAAAAAAACAAAAAAACAAAAGAAACAAACAAAAACTCTGTCTCATTCTGCGATTGTACCGTTTATACAGAATAGCAAGGCAGCATAATGGCATGAAATTCCTGCAGCCTAAAAGGGGCTTTTAACTCTGAGTCTTAATAATAAATTGGGAGGTGAGTCCTGAAATTGTGAAGGTGTGAACAGATTTTCTTCCTCACACTGAAAAGGTTACGTACAGACAGCTAACTAAACAGACTGACACATACTCCTGTAATCTCTCCTGAATGTGCTTTATCTCAGTCTCTCAACTCTTGCTCTCATACAAACACATGTTTTTTTTCTTTTCCGCCTTAAAGATAAGTCATTTCTTTTTCTGTGTTTTCCTGTCAAACACCCTATCTGCTTTCCTTTTGGTCTCTCTCTGTCCTTCATCTTTTGTCACCGCTCATCAAACTGCCTCTCCATCTTTACAAGTTGTCTGTTTGAATAACATGATGACGACGTGTGTTTGCATGTGTGTTCAAAGTTCAGTGTCATGTGGCCTTTACACAGTTGAGAAACAGTGTGACACATACAGTTTGCACCCCCACAGCTCACTCCCACTCTCCTCCTCCCCCCCACATACATCTCTCCTGTGGACCGCTAACAACAGCTGACCACCACGTTTACATAAGCACATTACTGCAGATAACAGCACATATATCACAGTCAAGGTCACTATGTTCTCTACGTTTTCACACATGACGTTTTCACATCCACATCCCTGCATGAATAAACACGATATGTCAAATGTTTCTATGTGCAAAGAAGTGTACGGAACGGTATTTACAACATTTCACTGATAATATGAAAACCTCCCTGCAGCTATATTTGGATTTGTTAGAATAAATTAGATAATGCCATGTGAAAAAACAACCTTGCCACCCAAATCAGTAATTTTTATCACTTTTTTGTCCCCCAAGAAACCAGTCAAGAGTTACTGTAACAGACAGTAAATAATTCTGAACCAGCTGCAAGGAAGTAAATTCATGTCATAAAAGATAATATGGTTTTTACTTAAATTCAAGCCCTGTAAAATTAACCTAAGTTTGCCTCAAATGCCTATCCAAGGCTCACTTAAAGTAAACTGACTGCAGTTCTTGTTCAGTTTTTTAGTACATGTACATACATGGGCTTGCACTTCTGTCATTAAGTTATATTAGTTTTAAACACACTGAAACAAAATGTTTTTTTTTCACGCTCACCTAAATGATTCCTTAACTAAAGATGCAACAGATGACTGGGGTGTATTAGATGTAAAAAAACCAACAACAATGGGGCCATAGTATGAAGCATCTTGCAGACCAAATTCATAGTAGATAACAATATCACAGAAAAAAAAAACTTTTTTTCATGTTTTATAAAGTTATTTCCAAGCACTTAAAAAAAAAAGAAGGTAAAAAAATGTTCTGTGTGTGATGATGAGGGAACAAATCAACATAGACATAAATATCTATTTAGGCATAATTCAAATTCAAAGTTAAAGGAAATTAAAAGTTGATTCAAAAAGATTTTTTTAATTGACTGCAGTACTAAGAATAATCTGGCTATAATTAAACTTTAAAAGAAAAAGTAATCTGAAAAAAAGTAAATTGTAAAATGTGAAATTATCATTTAAAAATGTAAAGTGACAACAAAAAAAACCCTAAAATTTAAAATGCAAAACGCTAAAATGGAAATAGTCAAGCTTAAATCTTAAATTGTAAAGATGAAAATGGCAATGGAGATATGACAGGATACACATCAAATATGAAACCTAAAATGGGAAAATGCAAAAACCTAAATGGAAATACTTATATAAAAGCTTTATTTATTGATTTTGGACTTTATTATTTGGCATTTTAAATATGATGTTTTCTATTTTAATTTTATCTTTTCCATTTTCCATTTGGCATTTCAAGTTGTATGTAAATGAGGAGGCGTGGCCCAAACGCGGAGGGCGGTCTGAAACAGATGAAGCAGAGGCATCATGGATGTGTTATAAGGAAGTCATGGTGTGGGCAGGGGAAACTGATTACTAAAGTGCGCAGCGCAATGAAAGAGGAGAAAACGAAAGATGAATTTTATTTTTAAGGTTTCAGTTGGCAACTGCTATACTATATATATATATATATATATATATATATATATTTCTCAGATGTACCACAATATTTTTGGGTGAATGACGTTAGACAGGTGAGCTCTATAAGAATAAGGTTCCTCTAGCTCCTCCTGGTGTTTATATTGGGATTTGCTGCACGCGCAGTGTCACCGCTCGTGCACACGCTGCGCACCCCCGTCCCCCTCACGAGCTCAGTTCAAGCTCACTACCGTCGGCGCGCGGTCTCGGGAGATGAACTATGGACGCGGCCGAAAAACAGCAACCAACAAAGTAAAAAATGCGTATTTCTTTGCTGACAACAGCATGCACGGTGAAGACAGGCTCACAGAAGCTAACCGAAGACAAAAAGCGAACTTAAAGGAAAAAATTCAACCGACCCCGAGAGCCGAGGTGGTGAGAGCTAATGGGAGCTGAGAGGACTCCGAACCATGGTGAGTGTAAAAACATTTCTGCTTTACAGGTATTTAATGTTACGCCTGGATAATCTCTGCTTGATTAGATTTTCGACAAATAAAACCACATTTCTGAGATGGTTTCCCGCACTGCGACACTGTAGGCTGTATGTTGTGTTGCTGTGATGTTACTGTGGTGCTAACGTTAGCTTGTTTCCAATGCTGAGGTTGCTGGTTGTTTTACTGCAGCGTGGCTGAAAAAAACTTTGTGAAGTGACCAAACAGTCTTATTATTTTGGGTTTTTACAGATATTTATTTAAGCTCTCACAGTAAAATGCTGTAATCGCCACTGTTCTTACTGCTCACTTAGCTCCCTGTTTATTACAGTTTCTGTTACGAAACACTTGCAATGCAAAAAGCACATGCGTGCATTTTTTTGTTTTCATAGCAAAACCATTAGGCTATGTCCAATGTAAGCACCAGGAGGCGCCAGCAGTCAGCCCCCCCCCTGCTGTCAATACCATGGATGTATTATAGGGAAGTCCATATGGGGCCTCTGGTCTCAGTCGTGTAAGACCCTCCCTCCAGCATTTAGGCCACGCCTTCTCAGTTACGTACAGCTTCAAAATCCAAAGTGGAAAGTGGAAAAGATAAAAATTTTAATGCCAAATGATAAAGTGCAAATGCAATGTTAAAAAAAATAATAAAAATGGGTGCCCAGTAGCTACCCTGGTAGAGCGGGTGCTCTCTTTCCTGATGTAAGTCAAAAGGAAAGTCTCTCTGGGCCAGTGGGCATCACGTGACTGATCAGGACAATGTAAATACACTTTTGGCCACTATGTAAAATGCAAAATATGTGTAAAATTTGCATGAGAGCCTGGCGCTCCTCCTGGGGGCTTGGTCTTTTCTCATTGTCTTTAAAACTACAGGAACATCTGTTCTGCATCTCAGGCCATGATTGGCTACAGGTCAACTGGTATCCCACTGGAAGCTCCTATTGGCTCAGTGAGTATTGTGTTGAAGGCTTATGGGCCGCTCTGTGAGGTGGCGGTGAGGATCACTGTTTAAATCAAACAGAAGGAAAGATATAGGTCTAAAGGATGAAATTAATGTAAATATGAATGTTTAAATTTAAGCAAGGGCAGTTCATGGATATCTATGGATGTAGTAATTAGGGATGTAACGATTCACTCAACTCACAATTCGATACAATTCACGATAACAGGTTCACGATACCAGGTTCACGATACGTTTTTCTCTCTTTTTTAATAAAAAAAATAGGTTACTGAAAAATCATGACTGAAAAATATTCTATACATTATTTCAAACAAAAATACTGCATTTTTTCTTCTATTCCCCCAATTTCTCAGTTTTGAGATCAATAAAGTATATCTATCTATCTATCTATATCAAATTAAATAACCTTTTTATTTCTGAGATAGGGTATAAATGCAAAACACAAACTATGCAATGAATGCATTTCTGGTAATTCGCAGTGTCTCCTTCTGTAAAAAAAAAAACCCTTTCACATGGGACAGAAGTGGCTTGTGTGGAAAGGTTTGCTTTTGCTACAGGGGAAAGCAGAGAGGGCGAGTTTGAAGACCTAACTTGGCCATTTCCCGCAGTGGGTGAGAAGTTGGGCACTCTCTTTGGCTCTCGCACTCGTTTGGGTGAGCGGGGTTGCAAATGCACTTGACGGTGTGGTGCGGCCGTGTAGTTGTTGTTAAGGAGGAAAGTGCGTAGTAGGGGTGTAACGATCCATCGATCTGCATGGATGTATCGATTAAATGAGCAAAAATGACGTAACATCGATGCAAAGTGTAAACATCGATCATATCATGTAGATTGAAAGTCATTCGTGCTGTTAGTATTGAGAGATGAAGTGTGTGAATTTTAATCCATATAGACTGGCATCATATGTGAAGACTAATGGTGGTCAGCTGACAGTGGATAAGGAGCAGCTGGGTGGTCAGATAACTGGTTCAGGTGGGAACCTGAGAAGTTGGCAGGTTTTAAAAAGGAGTAAATGTTAGTATATATCACTCAGAGATTAATCAGATAAACTGGAAGCACAAGAGGAGGGAGGAGGACAGAACAGCTGCTGCTATGGTATTTATCAAATTACATCCAACAGCACATTTCTCAATCTTGGATCTTCATCATCTTAAAATCTTGAATTTATTGTCATGTTTGTGTTTGTTGTCATTTTTATAATATTTGCCACATGCATATTGATTCAAATGTTTGTTTCAATGTGCCGTGCACTTCATGATGATAAATACAAATGTAGTATTTATCGCACAGTTACACACACACACGCAGGCGTGCACACACACACACACACACACACACACAAACACGCACACAAAAGCACACTTGTGGGAAACAGGGATTAGTAACTGATACTGAGAGGTGGGAGAAAGCAGCCTCCCTCTGTGGCCTCTTAAACCAGATGTAACCAGCTGGCACAAACACACACACACACACACACACACACACACACACACACACACACACACACAGAGTGACCAGGCTTGTGGCCAGAACTTTTGTCCTTTTCTCGACTGTGTGAGCCGACACATAATGTAGAGAGAGAGAGGCCCACTTTCAGCTGTGCAGAGTTCAAAGACACTGCTTCAATGTATCTCTGTAGCCAATGAATCTCTGCAGTGGAGGACAGCAGCTCCTTGAAGGTCTTAAACAATGAGACTCGCTGATGGTTGAATGAAATTTCTATCTTCATATTAAAATAACAGACAGGTAAACACAGAAACTGTCAGAAATACAAACCTCAGATGCGGGGAAAGCGATAGGATGACATGTATGTTTGTGTGTTTTAAGAAAGAAATATAAGTGAGTGTTTTAGGTATTGCTTGTTTGTTTAAGGTAAAACAGATGGGGGGGTGATGTTGAAGTCGTGACCTCAGGGAGTCAGGTTCATCAGATAAGACTCTGAGTCATGGGGGGCTGAGAAGAGGGAGGATGACTCTCCTCAGTTTTTATGTTTCTGTAAAAAATAAGCTGAGTCTTGATTATTGTGCAGCACCTTGATGTGTTGACCATTATCTTTAAATTTACCACTTTTTTTGTACACACTGCTAGAGCCATATCCAGTGACCTGTTTCTAAACTTTACAGTTTGAAACATCATCTGCGGGGGATGCACTATACCGATTTATTGTTTGAAATGAACTCATTGCTAAAAGTTGTCCGACAGTGAAAGAGGGAAATGAATACATGCTCTGTGTCCTCACAGAATTCAACATGTGCTGGATATTCTGGCTGTAGAAACATTAAGGTTTTTTTTGTTTGTTTTTTTTTTGCAAAATGGTTTTCAGTGAGTTTTAGTCATGCTTGGCATTGCTCTTTGGATGGAAATATCAGTTGATCTTTGGTGGGATGAGTTGCCATGAAATTTTGTAAAGATATTCACGGCCCTCGGAGGATGTATCCTAATGGCTTAGGTGATCCTCTAGTGTTTCCTCTAGTGTTGTCAGCACGTTGATATTTGTGGTTTCTAAAGTCTCAATAACTCAGGATGAGATGTAATGACTTCCTTTGACGTTTTACTTGGTGCTACCATCAGGTCAAAAGTTCACTTTATCCAGTACTTTGGTTTATGACTAAATACCTGAAAGACTAGTGACATTCCTCTCAGCCTCAGCCTGATGTTGTGTTTTGTGCCAGTTAACAAATGCTAGCATGGTAACATACTGACATTAGACCCAACACTGAGAATCAAACATTAAGGTGTAAAGAGTATAAGGACAAGCTCTGAATTATCTTTAGAAAGAGAGTTTTATGATATTAATGATAATAATGGTGAACTTTTTTCAACACTGCCTTTTAATACCAGAGTTAAAAGATGCTTAAAAATACAATACAGCATAGTATAGGTACAAAGATAGTAATACATGGACAAATAATACAGAAATAATAAAATATAACACCATGCACAGTAATAACATTAAAAACAAAACAAAACACTGACTGTTCCACAGTTTTTAGAGGTACAAGAGTATCAGCACGCCCCCCCTCCCCCCTTGTTTGTTTTTTATTATAATTGCTGTAAACATATGCATGGTTGCTGACTGTATAATAAAAATGATGCTGTCAAGTTCCTTTAGGAAAAATGTACAGTCCCTCTCCTAATGCTCTGCAGGTTATGGAAGTCAGTAACTGATCGTACATGTCAATACCACAACTTCTTTGTTCTACTTTCACTCGTTAGTTGTTAAGCACTGAAGAGATGTTTTCAAATAATCTTAGAAAATGGTTAAATAATTATATAACAGTGGGCTCAGTCATGAGACATTAGATGTCTGTTCATATGATCCAGAGCTGCTACATATAGACCACAGAGCTTTTGTTGCTCTCACTGAGACTGTGGTTTGAACCCAGTCACAAGATGATTCAGATGAGCAGAGAAGCAGGATTTATTCAATCACAAGATGTGCAAAAATATCTACTTCTAATTTTTATTGATTGAAAGGGTACGGATTTCTGGCAAAACTTCACGTACTTCCAATGTGCATGGAGAAGGGAAAGAGGTCTAAAGTTTCTTTTGGACGCATAGTTAGTGTTTAGTGTATAATTGTTGCAGTGCACAAAGCTCTGGTTTAACATATGACCTCTGATTTTAGCAGGAAGAACAGCCTCTCTCTGCCTTAATGGCAGCTGAATAACAGCTCTTTCACTGACAGAAAGCAGACATGTAGGTAACAGGGAGCATTTTCCGCAGCATTATCTCTGAACACACAATAATCACAGCCAAGATGTACTCTCAGCACTGACACTAAATGTCCTCCGTGTGGAGGCTCACAAAGGGACTCCAGAGTAATCAGGTCATGTTAAACCTGCAGCTTTAAAAATCACTCTACTGCATTACTGTGCATGAACATTTCTGCAGTGACATTATCTAGAATTACTAATTTGCGTTGTCTTCCAGTGATCTCTACAGGTTTAACCCTTTGAAACCTGAGCAAATCGACTTAATTTCTTTCAAAAGCATGGGAAGAAAGCAATTAGCAACAAAAGAAAAATAGAAAGATATTAGAAAAAAGAGAGTTAAAATTAACTGAAAATTAATAAAATAAATAAAAATCAATTATAGAAATGACCTGAAAAAGCTGCTTAGAAAATTAAAATAAAATAAAAATAACATTTCCTTTTTTTCTGAATTTGTACAACATTTCTTATCAAGTATTGCCTTTTGCCCATGTTTTTGAGAGAAATTGCACCAGTTTGCTCAGGATTCAAAGGTATAGATTCTTGTGAAAGGCGTCTGAAAGCAGCACAAGAAAAGTAATGTCGCTCTAGGTTACAAAGGGTTAACTAACAATGATGTTGTGAAGAACACAGAGACACTAATGCAATACAACTTCTCAACACTTTAGTATTTAAGGTACAAGGTAGATTTATTTGTCATTTTCTTCTTAAACATAGCTTAAGAGTTTATTTATGAATTTATGAATTATTTATTTAAGAGGACGCAAATGTGTTGATATTACACATTTCATATCCAAAGACAAACCACAGTATTTCACAGATAACACAGGTAAAAACACAAGAAAGAAATGAAAAAAACAATGTAATCAAGCTATCAAAAGCACATTAAAGAAAAACATATGTAAACAGGCAAAAGCACACAGATTGAAAAACAACAGAACAAACAAATGAAAATTTGCTTCACAAAATAACACCATTAAAAAAGCATTAGCATTGTCTTGCTGCTGTTCATTTCAGATTGTTTTTCTTTTGGTTACGAGTGTAAAACAAGCTCTATTTCTCTGTGTACACCTCACTGCAACGTAACCACAGAGAAACAGACTGGGGTCTGTTGGTAAATGTTTGAATGGGGAAAAAAACCCACAGTATCGATTTTTTTTTTGTGGGAAAAGGGCAAATATGCTGAATAAACAGGGAAATGTTGCCGGGGGAGTCAGACAGGACGTGAATGTGTCTCTGAGAAAGAGCGAAAGAATGAGAGAGTGAAGAAATGTTAGATGATGTAAGAGCAGCAGTATGTCCGCTGATCAGACAGCTGCTGGTTTCCACTTCTCTCTTATCTCTGATCCACCCTGTGTGTGTGTGTGTGTGTGTGTGTGTGTGTGTGTGTGTGTGTGTGTGTGTGTGTGTTGTAGTAGTAGTAGTAGTGGTGGTGGTAGTATTGTTAAACTAATTTTAAGGATATATTTTCAATCATCAATGTCAATGACTGATGTTGTAACTGTCATGTGTTTGTAATTAGGCTTCTCTTTTGGTTGGTTGATGCAGCCTGAAGCTAAATGAAGATGTTTTTTTTTTAATGTTGCGTAAGTGATGCCTGAAACACTGTATTTCAAAAAAACCTTTGAATTTGATGAACATGAAACATGGGAAGAAAGGGATGAGCAATTTAAAAAAGTAAAGTACAAACAAACAAGAAGAAAACAATTTTAAAAAAGAATAATAATATACATTTTTGCAGAGTTGGTTGTTGCCTTTTCTCCATGTTTTTCAAAGAAAACATACCAGTTTGTTCAGTTTCAAAGGGTTGAATAGCTTGTGAAAGGCATCTGAACACAGCATGTAAAAACTGATGTCCATCGAGGTTTCAGAGGTTTCATAAAGCTTATAGATAAACTCACCAACATTGTCCAACATTGTTCTGTTGACCATCTCTCACAATTAGATCTTAAAATCAGAGCCAAAAATCAAGCTAGAGACATAAAAGCTACAAGAATTTGAGGACAGTTGTCGAAGGATGGGAAGACAGAGAACAAGACAGGACAGAGTGATCAGAAAGGAAGGAAATAGAAAGGAAAGCAGGGAAATTATCAGATGACAAAGAGGAGGGGTCATGTAGTAAAAGTAGGGAGGGAAGAAGAGAGGAAGTGGAGTGAAAAAGTGACAGGAAGTGACAGAGGGTGAAGAAGAAAAATGAGAGGTGGGGCACAGGAGAAGTAAAAGGGAAAAGAGGGGGAAAAAGGATGTGGAGAGTTTTCCTGTTTTTCTATCCAACATGCTTAGCTCGATCCTGATGAATTACACACACACACACACACACACACACACACACACACACACACACACACACACACACACACACAGGAGGATGTGTCTGAAACTGACATGCTGGTACATCCTGCCAGCAATAGAACAGCTGACTGTGACATCTTTTTTACATGAACTGTGTGTGTGTGTGTGTGTGTGTGTGTGTGTTCATGCTGATGCTACAGTGTCTTGTGATTGTGTTATAAGGGTTGAAGCTGATAATGTAGTAGTGATAGTTAACCCTGTATCCATGTGGTGTCAGAATAGTCGGAAAAATTTGTCCTCGACTGATTAATTCATGGGAAAAACTCAACAACAACTTGGAAAGTTTTCGAAAATGTTTTTCCATTTATTGATTAGCTGACGTCACATATGCAGAAACATTACATAATAATTGTCAAGTTGATGGTAAGAAACTTTTTTTTAATCAAATTCACATATCACATGTCATTGTTTGCTAAAAATAAACAGAACACCAGCACTTACGGATTAACCCCTTGAAACCTGAACAAAATGGCTTGATTTTATTCCAAAACATTGGGAGAAGCCAATGAGCAACTTAACAATACATGGCCCAAAAAATAGCAAGAAATTAGTAATAAATTACCAAAAAAATGACCTGAGAATAAGCTATCACTAAGGATAGCTGCTATCACTGCAAATGATCACATAAGTAACAGGAGAGGAGACTGAAGGTGTGTAACTCTGGAAAAAAAAAAGCATATAGTTAACTATTTTTGGTCACAGCGAGTATTTAAACTGCTCTACAGTGACCGCTGGAATGTGTGTGTGTGTGTGTGTGTGTGTGTGTTTGGACATTGCTGAACTCGGTGCAGTGCGAGGCTGATGCAGTTTCTAGGAGCACGGGCAGGAGATCGAAAAAGATCTTGATGAATACTTACACTGTCTAACTACAACCTGCTATTGTGGTCTAGCTTTCTATATAAGACCTGACACATGCACACGCACACACACACACACACACACACACACACACACACAGAGTTATACATGTACAATTGCAGGCCAGGTCTAGTTGGACTCCTGTGGCTCTCCTCCACCGCCATCAGTCAAGTTTAAGAGTCTGGAGACAGAAGCAACTCCCCTAACACACACAGCTGGACAAGGATGCCATTGAGCTCCACAGTGGACGCCTTTTAGGAACATTTTATAGTTACTGCAGGGAAAAGTCAGCCTGGAGCAGCTACCTACAGTGGCCCTTTGAGAAACAGCCGATCATGTCTTCCAAGGAAATCATTACAGAAATCAAAATATTATAGGTAACAGCTGTGGTTCATGTGCTCTTGACTAGTGAAGAGGAAGTCATGTGTCTCATTTTTAGGAAAGTAGTCTAGCCCAGAGCAGTGCGGGTTTAACCCTTCGAAACCTGGATGAATGTCGGTTTTCTTATGCTACATTTAGATGCTGTTCGCAAGCTATTTAACCCTTGAACTCTGAGCAATTTGGTTTGATTTCTATTCACAACATAAGGAAAAAGGCAATGACAAGCTTGGCAAGAAATGCCCCACAAATAACAAGAAACTGGTAAAAGTTGACCAAAAAAAATATCTGAAAAAAAAAAAAAAAAAATAAAAATATATATATATATATATATATATATATATTTAAAATATATTTTAAAAAAGGGAAAATGTAATTTAATTACGAAATTTTTTTTAAAAAAAAAATACTTGGGAAAAAATGAATTAATTAATATAGTCAAGATTGTTATATTCATAACATAACCATATATTTAAAATTATTTAACAGAAAAATACATTTTTTTTTTTTTCTTTTTATTTTGTTTTTGGGTCATTTTCTTATTTGTTTTTGTGGGGTTTTTTTTCTCTCTTTTTCAGGTAATTGTCTCGTAACTTTTAAAAAACTAATTTTATGCAAATTTTTTTGGGCCAATTTTTTGTTAAGTTGCTTACCGCCGTCTACCCACATTTTACCTAAGAAATCAAATCAATTGGCTCAGATTCTAAAGGGTTATTCTTTTTCATTATATGTCCAAGGGCACAAACAAAAAGTGTGTTTTGGCCTGTATTTATATTCAACA